>NC_142352.1:12537537-12635037 GCF_059441175.1 Urocampus carinirostris
CCATTTTGCTTTCATTCTACCAGTCTCTTGTTTTTCTTTCTCTCATTCTATCTATCCCTCTAATCCTTTCTGTCTCTTTTTTCCTCTGTCTTTCTCTCTCGCTCTTTCTGTTGCTCTTTCTGTCTAGCTCTCGCTTTCTCTACCCCTTTCTCTCTATCTCTTTCTTGCTCTCTCACTTGCTATATTTTTTATCTCTCCCATTCTTTCTCTATGTCTGTCTAAATATATTTAGCGCTCTGTCTATCCTTCTCTCTGTCTTTCTCTTTCTTTCCCTCTGTTTCTCTTTAACTTTTTTTACATGTCTTGCGCTCTGTTTCACACTGATTTTACCTTTTTTCTTTCTATCTGTCACTTATTCTCTCTCTCTCTTGCTTTTTTCTTTTCTCTCTCACTTGCTCTCTTTTTCTGAATCCCCCATTTCTCCCTCCCTTTCTTTCTCTCTTTCTCTCTCTGCCTGTCTTTGTATCTTTCTCTCTCTCTCTGTCTATTTTCTACTCTGTCTTTCTCTCTCTTTCAATCATATTCTTACTGATTACATCTTTCTTCCTCTCTCCATCACTTTCTCTTTGTCTCTTTTTGTTTCCCTCTCACTTGCTCTCTTTTTCTCAATCTCCAGTTTGCTCGCTCCCTTTTTTCTCTCTTTCTCTCCCTGTCTGTCAATTTCCTACTCTGTCTTTCTCTCTCTTTCAATCACATTCTTACTGATTCCATCTTTCTTTCTCTATCACTTTCCCTTTGTCTCTTTGTTTATCTCTAACCTGCTCTCTCTTTATCAATCTACACTTTACACTCCCTCTTTCTTTCTCTCTCTCCCCCTCTCTCTCTCTTGCTGTTCCCCTAGCTCTCGTTATCTCACTCTTACTCTCTCTCGGTCTCTCATTTACTCTTTCTCTCTCTCTTACTTGATTTCTCCGTCTATCTTTATCTTCTTTAAAGGCACCCGTGACTGATCCATATGACTGGCGTCATTTCTGAGTTGTTTGCTTACTGTAAACCGTCTGAAAGTTAAAATTAGGTAAAGGGTCACTCTATATTAAAGCAATGGAGCCCATCCCAGCCATCTCCGGGCAGTGGGCGGGGGACACCCTGAACTGGTTGCCGGACTATATCCTTAAATTTGAAAAACTGCCTGGGAGCTAAAAGAGTCGGCTCTTTTCAATGAGCCGAGCCGAAAAGGCCAGTTCTCTAAATAAAGCAGAAATTGTCATCACTAGGTGGTGAAGGTTTGAGGGAGGATCCGACGGGCAGACAGGCGGGCGTGGTGACGTCACGTGGAGAAAGTCGGGAGGAGGTCGAAGCTCAGGCGACTGGATCTGTCTGTGTTGCTCATTTCATCTTCTTTGCTTCATCCTCACCGTAACCATGCACGAATAATAAAAACAATTGCTTCATTCGAACCTACATCTCCACGTATGTTTAAAAATAACAACCACAGAGAAGACAAGGGTCTCCAATTCATCGTTGGATTGCATCGTCAGCATTTCTTTCTTCTTACTATTTTACTATTCTAAGATCTTTCTTCATAACTGACGCCATGATTACATTTACACACAAAATATCACCTAATGAAGAGCTAATAATGTAATCCTGCATTGCAAAAGTGTCAGTCTCTAGAGTAATGCATGCTCCCGTCACAATGTAATTGCAGCCAATTGCTCTGTTCGGTAGATATTATTGCATATTAACTCACAGTTCACGTTCGAGCGCTGTGTGTCTAATACGCGGCTCACATACTCCCTCTAGCGCCCAATTTAATGCAGCTCGACTGATAGGTCAGTGGTTCTCAACCAGTGGAGTTAACTGGTGTGGGTGGACATTCGTCTTAACTGGGGAGGCACATAAAATACTTGAAATACAGTGTAAGGCTACAGCACTTTTGTTTTTTCCTTAAATGAGAATTTAAGGTAACTGCTGTTGTGATTTGTGCTATACCTAATTGGTATAATGGCGGCGCCCTCTGTTGGCTGCGGCTGCATCGGCTCGCTACAACGGGTCAGGTGTATCGACATTTCGTTCTGTGTACATTGTTACAAAGAATGACAATACAAAGGAAATTATTATTATTATTATTAAATAAAAATTCCTGGAAAATAGATGAGACATGTCACTCTCACACGCACAATCTAATTCGCAGGTGTCAAACAGGCGGCCTGCAGGCCGGATCAGGCCCGCTAAGGGTTTGAATCCGGCCCGCGAAACAACACTCAGAGAAGCGCAAGAAAAAAACAAGCTGCAGGTTGAAATATGTCCACTTGATGTTGCCAAAGCCAGGTGCCTCGAACAAAGACACTGTACTTGTATTTATTTCTCTCTCTCCCTCTCTCTCCCTCTCTTCCACCCCTTTTTCTCCCACTCTGTCTCTTTCACTCTCTGTGTCTCTCTTTTTTTCTTCCTGTGTTGCTTTGTCTCTTTCTGTCTCTGTGTCTTTTAACCTTTTTTGCTCTAACTTCCTTTTTTCCTTTTCTCTCTTTTCTCTTTCTCTCTTCATACCCTTCGCTCTTTCTTTTCTCTTTTCTCTCCTTCTGTCTTTCTATTTCTCTTTGGATTTCTTTCTTCCTCTCCCCTTTCCCCCCCTCTCACGACTTTTTATCTTTTATTTCTCACGCTCTCTCCCTCTCTCTCTCTTTTTCTTTCTTTGTCCCGCATGTCTCTCATTTCCGCTCCCTCTTTCTCTTATTTCTTTATCTCTCTTTTTCTTTCTCTTTAATCTGCTAGTCCGGCCCCGACAGAATGTTTGTTCTATCGTGTAAATTCATTTTTATCTCAAATACAGATGAGCAAGTCTCACTAAATCACGTGAGGTCCCGCGAGACTTGGCCCGAGCACCTTTCTCTGATCTGTGAGACTTTCCCATCTAGTGGTGATATACTGGTACTCCTCTTACCCTTTCTGCTTTGCAAAACTCAATACCCTGAAAAAAATAATTAACTTCCCCCAAGAGTCAAAATACGGATTACACAACATGAATCCCCAAATATATATTATTCTAACTGGTCAGCAACCCTTGTTGTGCCACACCTTCACAGAGACTTCGCTCTGAAAATACTGGTCTACTGGTGATCCCAAGAGCCAAGAGGAGAACCGCAGGTTCGAGAGCGTTCTCCATTCGGGCCCCAATGTTGGGGAATGCTCTTCCCCCTGAGACTCGATCTGAAACCTCATGGAACTGTTTAAATCTAGGTTTAAAACACACTATAATTCTATATCTTATAAATGACCTATATTTCAAGTTGACAATATCTGTGAAGGGGAGCACGGCGGCACAGTGGTTAGCGCGTGTGCGGCACTGTTCTGAGGTCATGGGTTCAAATCCAGCTACCGGACTTCCTGTGCGGAGCTTGCATGTTCTCCCTGTGCTTGCGTGGGTTTCCTCCGGACACTCCGGTTTCCTCACACATTCCAAAAACATGCATTTCAGGTGAATTGGCCGGTCCAGATTGTCCCGAGGTGTGAATGAGCGAGTGAGTTGTCTGTCCCTGTGTGCCCTGCGATTGGCTGGCAACCAGTTCAGGGAGTCCCCTGCCCACTGCCCGAAGATGGCTGGGATGGGCTCCAGCACCCCCGCGACCCTACTGAGGATAAGCGGTGCAGATAATGGATGGAATATCTGTGTATTATTTGTTATTGCAACCTCCATTGCAGCCTGGTCATCCTGGAAAGGGGGTTACCTCCTTTGCAGTCCCTTCTCAAGGTTTCTTCATTTTCCTCATGTTGAGGTTTTTGAGTTTTTCCTTGCCCTCATGTAGGTTTTGGATCAGGGGATGTGTAACGACCCTCAATCATGCGCGACACAAGGGTTCACAGTCATTCGGTTTATTGCCTGCATTCACAACACAAAGAAGTCAGGGGGTCTGTGCACAACTGCATACATCTAAAACATTAACAAAAATACAAAAACGGGACATGAATCCACATGCCGCACACCCAGGCGTGGTTGCATGGAAACTTGTTGCATCTCAGTAATCATCGTTTCAAGCTGCATTACTGTACTTTTAATTTGTGGTTTTTTTATGCATCATTCAGCACAACTTGTATACATGTAACGGGTGTAATAATAACTTTTGTTTTATTCAAATTCCTGCTGAAATATGTTGTATGGTTTTTGTGTAAGTGTCCTGCAATGATGAGTCCAACAGTGCCACCTGCTGGTATGGGGTGGGGTTTGTTTTGGCTTTTGACATGTGACCGGAAGGCGGGGTTTTTTGCAGTCTACAACGAGCTGCCAACGGTAAAACACGATCTTTTGGTGCTCTGCAAAAAGTTAATTTTAAACATTAAAACCACAGCTGACAAAACTCTCAATATGCACAGTCATGTGATTGATGTTGGCAAGTTGGCAAGCTGTTTGGATTTATTTTCATTTTGTTTCTGTCGCCTTTTATGTTAGTTTCGCCAGACGTTGTATGCTGTGCTAAAATGCTAATTCCCCTTATAGAGATCAAAGCCAGCAGAGAAGCTTACCATGTGTTGTGACTCATTCATTTGCAGCAACTGTAATAAAAACCTCATCATCCAGTCCAGCGTGAATGTGGATCTTTGGTGGGACAGGTACACCGCAGTTACATAAATTTATATGCAAAAATGTTTCGTGAAAGCAGACCCTATATTTGGCAAAATATGAACTTTTACCCAAACTGGGCACAGCTTACGTTCAGCACGAGATTATATAGCTGAAGGTACGGCAAGCACAGAAGCCCATAAAGTGCCAAATGAGAAAGACAGTTGCATACGCCCATGGCTTAACAAATGAATGCGGTACCGCAGTTTTAACAGTAATGCAATAAAAACACAGATTTTGTGAGAATTTAAAAAAAAAAAACTTCCAAATCATCAAATTTTAACTCTGTTACAGATGGTGGTCTGTGCAGGCCTTTGAGACTCCTTGTGATTAAAAGTTACACAAATAAAAATGACTTGACTTGACTAAAAGCAGTAAATGTCATGTCCTGTATGGTTGTCATGGCGCCCAGCTGGCCCCGCCCCTTGACACCGGCTGACCTGCATTTTCCTGATTACTCCTATGGGTACTTAAACGTGACTTTTGGAACTGCCCTTTGCCAGATCATTGTTTACCCTTGTTGAAAACCTGTTCATGCCTGTTGATACCTATTTATTCTTGTTGTGCTTGTTGGACTTTGTTGCACTCCGGTGTAACATTCTGATAGATTCCTGTATTTTCTGTTTAATCCTGTTAAATGCCTAGTCTGTAGTTTTGCCTGCATTTAAGCCTGCTTTGTCCGTTTGTGTGTTGGACAACTTTTCTTTCTCAATTAAAGTGACAGATCATCTACTCATATTAGTTCCAACTTCCTTCTTCCCGACCCGTTTCGTGACAGTAAAAGAAAGCTTACAAATAATTCGAAATTAAATCACAAGTATAATCAATAGAATCAATACAATTAATCTATTTTAGGCCAGCAGAGAGGGCCTTGCTGGCCCTTACGGCCCACCACTGATTTTGTAAAACGACTGTTTTTAAAATTAATTTAAAAGACAAAACAAATCCATTCTATTTCACTCACCATAAATGCTAATAATTCACTGATTTTACATAAAGGTGCATGCTTTGCCGGTTGACTTTGGTCGGACGTTTTACTTTGAAAAACCAATAATAGAACGATGCATAGAATTATTTTATCTTTAGTCATCTCACTCTGATGTCGCATCCTTTTCCTAGCCAAATAATGATAAAACATAATTCCCAAAGGTGTAAGGTATTATAGGTCTAGTCATTCAATTGAAGGGCTTTCTAGGGCTGTCCACGCACAGAAAACACGATTATCCACCTTATTGTAAGAGCGATTACCTTAAGTTACTTGATTGCATTGTTAAAATATGTCCACTAGGTGGCAGTATTTATGTAACCATAAAGGTTCAAATCAACTGTCACTCACTTTTAGTCTTTACAATTAAAGTATAACAGAAAAATAAGGGTGACAAATGCAAAAATACTAAACAATAATACTACACTAATACTACAAAAATATTATAGTCATAAAACTACTGTAATAGCACAAAAATACTACAGATACACAACAACAAAAATCAACAAAAGTACTACAGAAACACTAAAAAATACTACTATGGAAATACAACTTAAAAATGACTTACAAAATTCGACAAAAATAGTACAAAAATAAAACTACAGTAACACTGTACTACAGAAAATACTACAAAAATACTGCATATATATACAACAAACATTCTTACATGGAAATACTAAAAAATACAACAGAGATAATACAAAAATCCAAATAAAAATAATACTACACTAATACTACAAAAATATTATAGTCATAAAACTACTGTAATACCACAAAAATAGCACAAAAACACTACAGATACACAACAAAAAAATCAACAAAGGTACTACAGAAATATTAAAAAATACTACTATGGAAATACAACTTAAAAATGACTTACAAAATTCTACAAAAATAGTACAAAAATAAAACTACAGTAACACCTTACTAAAGAAAATACTACAAAAATACTGCATATATATATACAACAAACATTCTTATACGGGAATACTAAAAAAATACAACAGAGATAGTACAGAAATACTAAAAAAATAATACTACACTAATACTACAAAAATAATCATAACACTACTGTAGTAATACAATATTACCACGAAAATACTACAGATACACCACAAAAAATCTACAAAGGTACTACAGAAATACTAAAAAAAAATATTTCTATGGAAATACAACATAAAAATTATTTACAAAATTCTACAAACGTAGTACAAAAATAAAACTACAATAACACTACAAAAAAACGATAGAACTTCGAAAATCCGACTTCAGAAATATTTTTAAAATCCTTAAAAATACAGTAATACTAAATAACAAATGGAGTGCTTAAAACAGGGACTAAGTATACTATTTTGCTCCAAATGTGGTCGTTTCAAAAGCAGTTTGATGAAACTAATCTATTTAAAAGGAAGCATGATTAGTCACATGCGGCCCCCGACTCCTAACAGCATACCTGTCAACGTCTACGTTTTTTTCCGTACAAAGTACGTTTATTATGCATTTTAAGACGTGTACGACGTACAAGAAAATCTGTACGGAAAAACGCAAATTTGTTAGTTATGGGTACCATCCGGGAAACACCGACTATCACGAAACGGCAAATCTATCAAGTCAAACGAGTTCGCCGCGGTAGCCTCTATCTCGGTATCGTTTTTTTTCATTGCAGACGAAGCGAGCGGTTTGATGCTACTGGCGCATGCGTCTGCTGCCTCGGATTTCATGTGGTGGTTGTGTAGTGAAAAGAAATCCGTCTCGCTTTGGAGAACGGGTTATTTCGGCTCAACTCATTAAAAAGAGCCGGCTCTCAAATGGCTCACTTGCTTTGATGCATTATATCACGAATTTGCCGTGATTGCTAACTAGAGTCACCTGGACGCCCTCTGATTGGTTTATGTTCCCTTTTTAAGCACGCTACGCCGAGACCTCTTCGTCTGAGGATTACGTTTGTTCCCAGTATGACTCTCCTGATTACCTGTTCCGTCTTGATCTGTTTACCTGTTTCTGCCTGCCTCCGATCCGACCTGCTTCCGTCCCACGCTATGATCTTCTCTCCAGTCCCGGTAAACTTGACCTGCTAGACTTCCGCACTTCGATTGGCTACGTGTTCCGAAGCTGTCTTCACGGCTACGCTGCTGACGTCCGACAGCCATCGCGTCTCCCGCTAGCCCTGTACGCTTCCCTAAATAAAGAACTGTAACAAACGCTCTGGGGTTTCCTGTTCTGTTCTGGTCCCTCTGACAGAATTATTATGTTGTATAAAGAATTTAAGAAAAAAAGGAAGTATTAAAGGAGAAAATGAAAAAAGAATACAGGTTTGTAGTTTTGTATCCCTTTAATCAGTATACTGCCAACAATAATTTAATGCAGAAAATGACATAAAAATTTGAATAAGAAAATGTATTACTGTATTTTATTTTTTCCTTCTACAGTGAACGTCCAGGCTACTTCATTTATGAACTTTTTTTTATAATAAACCTCATTCATGCCGAGCAATTTAGAATCTCACAACAAAATGTTAATAAACAATATATCTGATATAACGAAACACATGTACAATATAACATGTTAAACTACATAAATAAACACGTTTGAAAAAAAATATGGTGTAAGATTATTTTGTATTTTGTAAGGGAAAATACGACAGTTTGTAAGGGCATGGAGCCCTGGAGGTTGACAGGTATGTAGAGTTGTGTAATTGTAATTTCCTGGGCTGTAGTTTCGAGCATCTGATTATGGGGCGGGCTAAGGAGCCCTCGTGCAGCCCCCCCAAACAGCCGCAGTGGGCTCGTATGCTATTATGCTGGTTCCGGGGCGCCGCCACTTCTCACTCAGTACGCTTTCTGTCGCTGAGACGAGCAGATGCGATGTTCGGCCTGCCAGCAGTAGATTTTCCTCCCATTGCTTTAAAACGGAGCTGAATGGCTCGGCACCTCAACGTTACGCAGGTAAGATGGACTTTTGACGAGAAAAATGTTTCGCGAGCGTCGAAAAGGGAACCGCAGTTTGGCGTGTCTCCTCCGGGGCATCCTAGGGAACAGTGGATGCTGATCTGCTAAGCCACTGATGAGTGTTCTCCATCTGCTCTTACAATAGGGCGGGTTTGCAGTTTGAGATACACAAAATGTGCATTTAACTCCATCATTGATGTCGTTATTTCGAATATAAGCATCTCTTTGTCGGGTAAACGTGCTCGTGACGTCTTCAAACTGCCTGTGGGTAGCATTTGTTTTCACATATCGCATCTTCTACTGTATCGTCCTAATGAAAGGACCAATGACTGAGTTTATTCTCCTAATGAGCTCGTTCACCTCTATGTATCGCCTATCTTTCATCCCTCACACCCCTACATACTTTTTACAACTGAAAACAAGAATTATTTCACGCTTCTCCACCCTCATTCTTGATAGGTGGATGGATGGATGGTTAGATTGATCAATAGGTGGATGGGTAGATAGAATAGAATAGAATAGAATAGAATAGAATAGAATAGAATATACCTTTATTGTGTGCAGCACGGCGGCGCTGTCAGGACGGACCAGAACAGAGCAGGAGACCCCAGAGCGTTCGTTACAAGTCTTTTATTTGGGGAAGCGTACAGGGTTAGCGGGAGACGCGATGACCGTCGAACGTCAGCAGCAACGCTGTGAAGACAGCTTCGGGACACGTAGCTAATCGTAGCGTGGGACGGAAGCAGGTCGAGTTTACCGGGACTGAAGAGAAGATCGTAGCGTGGAACGGAAGCAGGTCAGATCGGTGGCATGCAGAATCAGGTAAACAAGTAAAAAAGACACAGGAAAATCAGGCGAGTCAAACGGGGTAAAAAGTAATCCTCCGACCAAGAGTTCTCCGCGTAACGCGTTTGAAAAGGGAGCATTAACCAATCAGGAAGCACATTCCAGCGCGCCACCTGATTACCCCAGGTGGCTCCACTTGGGTAATCATGACAGGCGCAGTGGTTAGCGCATGTGCGGCACAGTTCATGTCATGGGAACCTTCTGCGTGGGTTCAAATCCAGCTCCAGACTTCCTGTGCGGAGTTTGTATGATCTCCCCGTGCGGGCGTGGGTTTCCTCCGGGCACTCCGGTTTCCTCCCACATTCCAAAAACATGCATTTCAGGTGAATTGGCCGGTCCAAATTGTCCCTAGGTGTGAATGAGCGAGCGAGTTGTCTGTCCCCGTGTGCCCTGCGATTGGCTGGCAACCAGTTCATGGTGTCCCCTGCCCACTGCCCGATGATTGCTGGCATGGGCTCCAACACCCCCGCGACCCTACTGAGGATAAGCGGTGCAACTGATGAGATGAGATGAGATGAGATACCTTTATTGTCATTGCTACAAAATGGGTTGAACATTTTGTGACAACGAAATTGGACTTGGCACTCCAGGTTCACATTTAACCGTCAGGATAAAAGAAAACAAAGAAGATAAAGGAACAAAGAAGATACATTTCATAATTTACACAATATTCACACAAGAAATGTGGGCATGTAGGATGTTACATACAGTTTTGGGTTTGTATTAGTGCAATATGCGCAGGGTTGGGTAGGGTTACTTTAACTGGATTACTTTCAACTACTTTTGGATTACTCCAATAGCAAATATGCTAATAAAAGACATAAGGGGGGTGGCCGGGGTGAGAAAAGTCCTTGATGATGTTTTCTGCTCTGCTGAGGTAGCCAGAGCAGGCAATGTCCTCCAGACTGGGTAGAGAGCAACCAACGATTCTCTGGGTTGTGTTGTTTACCCTCTGAAGTGTTTTCCTGTCTGCTGCCGTGCACCCAGCATGCTATACCGTAATGCAATATGTCAGAATGCTGATAAATAATAAAACCTAATAAAGATAGGTAGATAGGTAGTGTTCCATTCTTACAAGGAGTCACTGAATATGTTGTCACTATTGAACAGCTTTTCCAGCTATATGAGTGTTACTATTTAATCACCAAAATGTAAGTTTTAAGGAGGATTTTGTCCTGATCACAAGCCCAGAATATTCAGTTTATTTCTCATTGTGTTTCTTTGTAATAAAACTCCTTAAAAGAACTGCTCTATTCAGCTGTTGTTTCTTTGTCCCAATAATCGGTGAGTGTTTGAATTGAACACCAAGCCGGGCATGGATTGTCCACGCTTACATTAGATAGATAGGTGGCTGGGTAGGTAGCTAGGTAGTTAGGTAGATGGGTAGGTGAGTAGGTGGGTAGGTTGTGGGTATAGTACATTGGAAGGTGGGTTGGTAGGAGTTGGGTAAGTAGATAGATAGACAGGCAGCCAGGTAGGAAGGCAGGCTGACAGGTAGGTAGGCAGGTAGATAGTTCGATAGATAGACAGACAGACAGACAGACAGACAGACAGACAGACAAAGAAACAAGAGGAATTTGTTGTGATTTATATTTGTCTTTTTAACTAGAAAAAGTCCATGTTTGCCACCAGCAGTTTGTGTCACCCTCAGTCAGTGCCCATGAGGACATAAAAATGGCAGCCACAAGCAGGCTTGTTGTTTCATCTTCATTGTTCTTAGGGTGGGAGGCAGCCACACAGTCTGTCTTGCATCATTAGAAGTGACATCCTCAATGTCTGCCCTGATCTTTATTTTCAGAGGCCTTTGTCACCCTCATGTTCACGTGATAGCAGTGAGTCAGAGACAACACGGGTCAGCATGGTGGTTTTCATTTCAAATCATTCCCTTCCTGTAATATCTCCCGCAATATTTGGTTTGATCTATATTCACAATCTATAGGGCAGTGGTTCTCAAATGGAATATGTGTACCCCTGGGGGGATTTGAAGGTACTCCAGGAGATACCAGAATTTTTTAAAGAAGTTACGACAATGACAAATATGTTTTGATGATTATCACTTACCGTATTTTCCGCACTATAAGGCGCACCTAAAAGCCTTTATTTTTTTCAAAAGCTGACCATGCGCCTTATAATACAGTGCGCCTTATATATGGATCAATATTAAGTTGCAAAGTCTTGCAACTAAAGCAAGCAGCCGCCGACTAGATTTTCCCCCGAACGCCAAGTAGTACACGGTGTATGCTGGGACTTATTTACCGGCGTTTCATTGGCTAACCAATGTGTCAATCATCATTTGAATTAATCACTATTGGCTAAAGTTATTCGGAGGTCAAGGGGCGGATCCTTTTTATCATTTACAGGCTCGCATTGGCTTAAACGGCAAAACAAAGCCTGCAATTGGCCGAAAAAGATGTGTCAATCATCAGTTGAATCGATCACTATTGGCTAAAGTTATTCGGAGGTCAAGGGGCGGATCCTCTTTATCATTTACAGGCTGGCATTGGCTTAAACGGCGAAACAAAGCCTGCAATTGGCCGAAGAAGATGAATGTGTATAGCACGTGGCTGACGGCATAGAGAAAGCATTTTTTTCTATTCTGTATTTGTAAATGTTTTATTCTCCTGGATTTACTACCCTCACGGATATAAGAGGACATTGGCTGCACATTATTATGAACACAACGACTTCGGTGAGCTACTCCGGGTTTTATATTGTCCCTGTATCTTGTTTCAGACTGAACTCGATGTTTCTGTGATAAGCGGTGCAGATAATGGATGGAATGGAGTGTCTATTTTTAAATTAAACTCAATTCCAAGTGTTTATTGTCATATGCACAGTAAAGTTGCGAGCGAAAAAGAAAATAGATACTAAGGAATGGTTGGCATTTCTTGAATCCCAAGACTTTAACCTTCCGAATGATTGAACGATGCATTTGAGTGACATCGTACGGACACCGCATCCGCACGTGTTCTCGACACATATTTGCATCTTTGCAAGCTTTCGGAATGTTAAGGGGGTAATAAGTTGGACTGAACTATCTGACTGTTTTGTCGACGTTCCCATTGTAGCGCCTTATAATCCGGTGCGTCTTATGTGTGTCAAAAATAGGACCAAAAACTATTTTTCGGGGTGCGCCCTACAACCCGGTGCGCCTTATAGTGCGGAAAATACGGTAATTTTATTGTTTTTTTCTGAAAATAATGAAACTTTAATTTACAATAGTATGCTAATCTAATAGTTTGTGCTAAATACTGTATCCATAGTCTACTCAGTCTATACCAGAATGGTTTGACTTAACCTGTCACCTAGCATCACCTGTTAATAATGTATATGGTAATACGTTTTTTTGTGCATGTTATTCATAAATACATACAGATCCTTTTTTTGAATCGTGTTGTGCTGTCTACTTGTTTTAATGTGTATTATTTAATGAAAAACGATTGCGAACCACTGATTTAAGCAAAGGTATGACACAATCGGATTTTCTCAACTAAGGTGTCATGAAAATGTTTACTGCAGACAATGCATAAACATAGGATAAGTCAATGAGCCTATGGATAAGAGTGCCCACTGAATTTTGTCACATTGAAATCATAAATGTATACAGACGCTCCCCTACTTACAACCATTCGACTTAAGTAAAACGGTAGATACGAACATACGAATGTCTGTTAAAGTTGCTTTTAAAGTATCACTGACCACAGGATGTGCCCAATTCGGTAACCAACTCCATAGCGCCATCTAGCGTTGGCATGCTGGAACCTCACACACACAGTCATAAACGATAGGAGGGGGCTACATGACAGCTGCGACTGATCGAATACACTTGGCTGGACACAAAGAGCTCCTTTTGTGTACATATGTCCTATGTATTGATTTTGTGTATCCCCTTTATGTATTATTGATGGGTAATGTGTTCCAGATACCAACTCTAGGTACACAAAACACTGTTTGTTGACTCACTGTTTTTAAAACGACCTCTACACATTTAGCCTAGAGCTAATATGCTGATAAAAAAATCTAAAACGTGGCCCATATTAGGAGTAGTAAGTCGTTTCTATTTGGGTTAAAATTCCAGCACATCGGTGGTTTGAGTGTAATGGCAGGTAGTATCCTCAGTCTTACAATCTTCCGTCCATTGGGACGTTTGCAGATCTTACCTCCTTTTCTGCTAATAATCTGCCCCACTTTCTCTAAATCACCCCTTTTGAGAATATCTCACTTGGCTGCATGGTCGATAGTTTGCTATGTAACACCTGCAATCAAGGACAAACACCTTCCCTGCAGGTTGCTGGAATTTTATTCACTGCAGAGGGGGGTTCGGAAATTGAACTTGAGGCGTGAATAAAATGCCAACACAAATGAGTACAAATGAGACATGATGAAGTATTTGTAAGCAAAATCAATAAAGTTTGGCTGAGCAAAAGATAGAAATTGAACTTGGCATCATGACTGCTGTAGGAAAAAGGAATTTACTTAGTCAAGATGTAGTATGATGCCGTGCAATCTATTACCTAAAAGCTTCGCTCATCTTGCATCTGGGGAACGCAGAATAGTAAGATGTCTGTTTTCTAGATTGTATCACGCAGAAATAACTCACTGGAGTACAAGGAAAAGTGTCAGTTTTGGTAGTTCCCAAAATTCAGTCTTTCATGAAAATCAATTTACCTTCTTTCAGAGTGAAACAAACTGCTGAAGTCACAAACTACTCAAGTCAGTTACAGCATAATTTTTGAAAAGTAATCGGACAAGGCTGTACTTTCTTTCTATCTATATATCTATCTATCTAGATATCTATCCATCTATCTCTCTCTCTTTCTCTCTCTCTCTCTCTCTCTCTCTCTCTCTCTCTCTCTCTCTCTCTCTCTCTCTCTCTCTATCTATCTATCTATCTATCTATCTATCTATCTATCTATCTATCTATCTATCTATCTATCTATCTATCTATCCTTCCTGCCTACCTATCTATCTATCTATCTATCTATCTATCTATCTATCTATCTATCTATCTATCTATCTATCTATCTATCTATCTATCTATCTATCTATCTATCTATCTATCTATCTATCTATCTATCTATCTATCTATCTATCTATCTATCTATCTATCTATCTATCTATCTATCTATCTATCTATCTATCTATCTATCTATCTTCCTACCGACCTACCGACCGACCGACCGTTCACTTTGAAAGCACACTCTTCTGTTCAACAGCAGGGCTCGACAGCTTTCACTGGTTTACCCCTTCCGCATCATGCAGGTGCCCTGCCCACCCCCCATGTACTGTGTTTTTGTATTTTATATATTCTTGACTCAGTTCTGAGAAGTATCTTATTGGAGAACAGCTCTTACTTTTATTGTTTTTACTGCTAAAGGTTTTACATTTGCTTATTTAAACTTGACTTCATTTTCATAACTTTGTGAAATGGAAGATTTTTCAGTTGTCATGTTTACTGTTTACAGTTTTAAGTGCAATATCCCCGTTCAATTTCAATACCCCACAACAGCTGAGTGGTTAGCGTGTCTGCGCCACAGTTCTGAGGTCACAGGTTCAAATCCAGGCACCAGTCTTTCTGTGCAGAGTTTGCTTGTTCTCCCTGTGCTTGCATTGGTTTCCTCCAGGCGCTCCGGCTTCCTCGCTCATTGCCATAAACATGCTTTTCAGGTTTATTGCTCGGTTTCAAATAGTTTCTAAGTGCAGATAATGGATGGATGAAATTGCAACACCCATTTTGTGTGCAGTTGTGTGCCCTATTTGCAGACTTATTTTATTGCAGAAAAGTTATTGTACTGTTATAAGGTTTTACATTATACTTTTTACTTATTTACACTTGACTTGATTTCCACAACTTTGTGCAATGCAAGATTATTCAGTTGTCATGTTGACAGTTTCAGTTTTAAGTGCAATATCACCTGGTCTGTAAAATATCCCGGTTGTGTATAGTTCTTATTTCAGATGTAAATACTTTATACTAGAGGTGAACACATTACAGACGCTGCCCTACCTACGAACAGGATTCCGGACGATCGTTCGGAAGTTCAATTTGTCCGTAAGTTTCTTCAGTGCTTTTTTTCGGTATGTTTAAGGTTTATATAAGTATGTTTAAGGCTAGTATAAGCAATCTGTATTGTTTTGTACTAAAAAACAAACATTTCATAAAATATTAGGCTCTAGATAGATAAATGAAGTGAAGTTTAACTTACTTTAGAAAGATGGGCTTTAAAAGTTAGGCTACTTCCTCCTCTTTGTTGGAAAGTGGACGAAACAAAGGATCCAACCATTTTCTCAACCGCATCAAGCTTTCTTATTCCACTTTCGTTTCAAAAGAAACGGCTCGCCTCTTCTTTACACGTTACACCAACCAAAATGCATAGATGCACGAGATATTAAGCAATAAAGATGTCAAAGCTCTTCATGCGCTGGAGATACAGTATAGAAAGTTTACACACGAACTAGGAAGAGGAGGCTGGATTTCTTTTTCGGGGTGGGTGCTGGGTGACCTCTCACAGCGCCACACGCCGGTAGCAGCAGAAATAAGCACTACAGTACTGTCCTGTACTCAGAAAAAGGTGCAAAATACAAAATCTAACTTACAGCAATGTCCGGATATTTTTTGACATCCCGAAAAAAGTGTTCGTATCTGCCATTTTTGTTAAGTCGAATGGTCATAAGTAGGCGAGCGGCTGCATGTATAAATGTTTCTTCTCTATTCATCAGTTTCTATTATTGTATATTTTTCTGCCAACTGTAGTGCAACTGTAATCTCTTTTTAAAAAGGTGATTTATATTCTGACTTTCAGTCGCACTATCCTCTGCATCATACTTTATGACTTCATAACAGATCGCAGAAATGCAACTTAATGGTTCCCCATCTCTATATAGACATTCAAATTCATTATTAACACACTGTTAATTAATGAACAAAGAATGAACTAAGAATTTTGCAGAGTGAGTCTGCTGTAAATGTATCTGAAACATGTCCAAGACCTAGGCGGCACTGCAGAGCAGTGGTTACTGCCTGTGCCACACAGTTCTGAGGTCATGAAATACCGTTCTTGTAGAAATCACGGTAGACCGTCCTTGTCTTCCTCCTTATAATCGTCTTCCCCAGTATGGGAAAGAGACTTTGTCATATAGACGTCGCCCCACGCTCCCTTATTCAAAAACACGCTAGCAACACGCTCGAAAAGTGAACCTTACGTGCAGTAGCTCTGTTTCCTTCTTTATCGGACTGCTCGATTGCATTTAGCTTGAAAGCTACGTCATGTGCCTTTCTTTTTGCAATTTGCATGATAAGGATAGGTCTACGCTAATTTAATTGGTGCACAAGCTAAGAAGTTGCAGTCTTCCTCGGCGCATATATTCCACCGGTCTAAATCTTACCTTTTCTACTCGAGCGCCGCTGGCGGCCGTTAGAAAAATTACATAAATTGGCCGCATCACTGAATAAGCCGCAGGGTTGAAGGTTTGGGAAAAAAGTAGCGGCTTATAGTCCGGAATTTACGGTAATTCAATTGTTAAAATCAATATTAGTTTTTCTAATAATTATTTTGTATCACTCGTAGGCACTAAATAACACACGCTGTCCCTTTAACATAACCACTATTATGAATGTATTGAGAAGTTCATTACATTTAGATGCTGTATATTCTGATTTTTAGCATTTCTTGAACAGCAGATTTTTGTTTAAATGACTGTTATGATATGGACATTTCAAATTTAACAATTTGTGCTCCTTTTTATGAAATGAAATGATCTGCATTTATATAGCTCTTTTCAAGTCAATGACATCTCAAAGCGCTTTACAATGTGCTCCACATTTTCCCAATAGCGGCCTTACATTGCAGCCATGTAAGACGCTAACCTGCTTATTGGGGGTATTAGGGGTTCAGTGTCTTACCTAAGGACACTTCGACATGTAACAAGGACGAGCCGGGATTCGAACTGGGATCCCTTGATCCCAAGACGAGCACTCTACCTCCTGAGCTACTGCCGCCCCCAAGGAGGTCCAGCTACAACCATACCGACAGCCACAGCCATCTGGAACTGTGGCTATCTCGCTGATAGCCTTCTGTACTTGTTTGGAATTAAGTCCGATGTTAATTAATCAAGCTGAAAATCAAGTTGTTGTTGACTTTTTTTCGACTGAGCCAGAGACTTGATTGAAAATAATGAAATAATTCCGTTTTTTAAAAGCATGCAAGACTGCGGTTACTAATTACACTCCTTATTGGAACATTACCGACAAATTAATGGTGTTTTAGAAAAGAGTTTTTACATGCCTTTTTAATTGCAGTATATTTTTGGAGGATCCTCTTCAGAATAATGACGAGCATTTACAGACACCGAATGTGATAATAAGCCACATGCCATCTGATAGTTTTGCTGATTTTCAGTCAGATATAATTCACCAAAGCTGGGCACAGTATTGAGCTGAACAACACATCACCAGGAAATTCAATAAGAGACTTATTAACACAACAAAAAAGTGCAGAAGCTTAAAGAAAGGCAGCAGAACCAAATGTTCCCATTAGACTGGACATAAACTGATGATGGGTGGAGGAACAAGTGATGTGTAAGCAGAGAGATAATTAGATGACTCAAGGACGTCTGGCAAGGTTGACAAAATAATAAAAAAAGAATAGAGTATATAGAAAAGAACCAGGGACTGCTGATTTTCAGTCACAAAAGTGTATATATAGGGGCGGCAGTAGCTCAGGAGGTAGAGCGCTCGTCTTGGGATCAAGGGATCCCAGTTTGAATCCCGGCTTGTCCGTGTTACATGTCGAAGTGTCCTTGGGTAAGACACTGAATCCCTAATACCCCCAATAAGCAGGTTAGCGTCTTACATGGCTGCAATGCATGGCCGCTATTGGGAAATGTGGAGCACATTGTAAAGCGCTTTGGGAAGTCATTGACTTGAAAAGCGCTATATAAATGCATGCAGACAAATTTGACATGGTACCAGGTACCAGGCTATTGTCTCATCAGTTTTCCAGCTAAGATTCCCATGCTACACTCATCTGGAGGCAGTTAATTGCGGAAACAAAATGCAGGCGAGAATAAAAACCTTCTATTTCAGATTACTCAATGTTAGTAGCAAGTTCAGTGATCATTTCAGTTTGGCACAAAACTTCAGAGTCATACCTTTCAAAAGAGACCCAAACCGTTCGTAGTCTACACACGGTGAGAACATCATTCAATCTACTTTGGGGGCGGCAGTAGCTCCGGAGGTAGAGCGCTCGTCTTGGGATCAAGGGATCCCAGTTCGAATCCCGGCTCGTCCGTGTTACATGTCAAAGTGTCCTTGGGTAAGACACTGAACCCCTAATACCCCCAATAAGCAGGTTAGCGCCTTACATGGCTGCAAGGCAGCTATTGGGAAATGTGGAGCACATTGTAAAGCGCTTTGGGAAGTCATTGACTTGAAAAGCGCTATATAAATGCTGATCATTTCCAGTTACATCTTTGGTAAATTCAAATTGATGGTGAATCCGTAACTCATCAATCTTGATTTGAGCATTATCACATCAAATATTTGATTTCAAGTCACCTCAAAAGACTGGTAAGGAAGCCCACACGTCAACATGCATTTTTACAACAAAACAAAATCAATCTGATGATGCAAGCATAATGCTGGTCTGTGAGGCAACATAAAGCGCCTTTATTGACGAGTCGGCAGTGTCTCCAGACCCATAACCTTTTCGTAATATCTGGAAAATCAAAGGATGGTTTGGATAATCAGAACTGGGCAGAGTGGCATCATGACTTTCCAGTCTTAGGTTAAGTATGTGCGTAGAGAAAACAAGATGTGAAAGGAATTTTCTGCCGTCCCGAGTGACTTCCACCCAAAAATGTCCGTCTTAATGCCTAGGGAAGGATTTGTAGTACTAAAAAAACTGGTATGCTTCAAAAGTTATTATACTTATTTCCCCCTTTGATTTATTACCTAAGTGGAACCTCGGTTCTCGACCATAATCCGTTCCAGAACCCTGTTCGAAAACCGATTTGGTCGATCACCTAAAATCGTTTTTGCCATTAAAAGTAATGTAAAATCATTTTAATCCGTTCCAAATCCTTGAAGGCTTACCATGAACGTAAACACGAAGCTAACCCAGGCTAATAGTACGTTCGCTAACATGAACGTGTAAAAATAAAAAAATCAGGTCGTTTACACGTCATTTAGCACCCGGGTCTCCACAACAAGTGGTGAGCGATTAAAGGATAAAGAAAAGATTTATGAATAGGATATCTTACCTTTGTGGTGGTCTGCAGAAGCCATGCTCTATTCCCTCAAAAGAAGGGAAACTCGCTTCATATTCTGCTATTATTTCTTTCTTAAATGCAATAGTTGTACGCACTACTCTTCTTTTTTCACCTGTAGCAATTTTGCTGCTTGCGACGTTATTCCTAGGCATAATTAGGGGTTAAAACACTCCGTTCACCGATATTAAAAACGAAAGCAAAAAGAAGTGTGCGGTCACGTGACAACAGTTCTTCACGAGGGGTGGGGGCAATCTACACCCGTACGTCGCTCAGCATCGCCCCTAGCGTACCGGCAATCGAACTCCGATTTTTTGAACGAAAAGCTAAGCAAGAATTTCTCGAAATTTTTGGTCGAGAACCGATTTGTTCGAACTGAGAGGCGTTCGAAAACCGAGGTTCTACTGTAACAAAACAATTTGCTCACTACTTATCTAAATCTAATCTAATTACATCTATTTATCCAAACTACTCTCTAAATACCAATGTGTGTGCGTTTGTTAGGATGTGATTTATAAGCTCTGAAACAGCTAAACCGATTTTCGTGAACATTTACATGGTTGTACTTAAGGCCTCTATGAGTGTCTTAGGCAAAGGTTCATGTCAAGGCACCATCAACAAATTCCAACAAAATCAATTAACTTCTGCTTTTGTGTGCAAGCGGCTCTGGAACTACAAGCGGCCCTTAGGCGCCTGTTAGTGGCTACATGGTGCTTTTTCAACAAACCACAGCCTCAACATGTCATAAATCAGAACAGGTTCAGGACCCAAACGCGTGACGTCACTCATACAAGCCTTTTATTTTACGAAAAAGTGGGGAGTCATGCATGTTAGGCAGCAGTCTGGTGTGAAATGATAGGAAGCCAGAGGCTAACGAGATCGATACCAATTGCCCGAATTGATATCGGACAGATGGGGTCAATACCCGACAGGAGAGGACAGACAGGATATCGAAAATAAACAGGACGAACCAGACGGGAACAAAAACTGAAGAAAATAATAAACAGGACCAAAATAGACAGGAACAGAACTTGAAACCGAAATAAACACGACAAAACAATACTGGACAGGAAATATCAACAGGAACAGGACTGAGTCAAAATCCACATCTTGCGGAGCAGAAGTCCGTTGACGGACTGACAAAGGAAAAATTAGAGCTTAAATAGACAGAAAGCCAATCTGTCAATGAGCCGCAGCTGGTGCCACACGGGCGGGGCCAGTTGGGCGCCATGGCAACCGTGACAAGACAAACTCGCCCAAATCTAATGCCTGGGAACTCTGAGCATGGGAATGCCAGGTCATAGTGACTGTATAATATGTTTTCAAACAGTTATTCTGTGACTGTTGGGGTTATTATTCAATGTACTTTGGTGGTTGTCCGTGTAACTGTTTGGCAAGCTGTCAATGATGTAGTTCATTTGTCACCCAAAGTCCACTCGGGTAGGTACTAGTTGAGTCCAACTCCATCCATTCATTATCTGCACCGCGAATCGTCAGTAGGGTCGCGGGGGTGCTGGAGCCAACCCCAGCTATCTTCAGGCAGTGGGCAGGGGAAACCCTTAACTGGTTGCCAGCCAGTCACAGGGCACACAGACAGACAGACAGCCAATCACACGCTCACTCACACCTAGGGACAATTTGGACCGGCCAATGCATGTTTTTGGGAATGTGGGAACATGCAAACTCCACACTGGGAGGCTGCTGTAGCTAGACTTGAACCCTGAACCTCCGCACCATGACACTGCGGGCTAACCACTCATCCGCCGTGCCGCCCTGACTCCAACTCATTCATGAATAATCCCAAAAGAAAACAGCTATGAAGGTTCTTGAGTAGGTGTTGCGGTACCCTGAATTTCATTGCTTCTCACCATAGCACGAAAAGTAGTGTGTGGATACCGTACAGTGAGCTCAGTAAAAGCCAGTTCCTTGGTGACCTTGAAAAGGATGAGGGTACAGAAAATGAATGGTTGAATGCATCCACCACATCATTCTTCAGCAAACCCGTTAGCTTTTGTTAAAATATAACCTTATGTGACAAAGGCCATCTTTCTGCTACAATTTTTTTCTTCTTAGAAAACGACCAAGAATAAAGAGCCCCCTTGAGGCTTTCAACACAATACCGGACCAATGAGGATGAGATTTGTCTATCAAGCATTGCCTACGCTGTTGTAAAATGTGATTAGTTTCCGCACTATAAGATGCCCCCTGCAAAAAATAGTCTCTTGTTATTTATATTTTGTTCATTAGGCACAATGGACTATGAGGTGCATGAAATTTAGACTACCGTATTTTCCGCACTATAGGGCGCACCGGGTTATAGGGCGCACCCCCAAAAAATAGCTTTTGGTCCTATATCTTCCATACATAAGGCGCACCGGATTATAAGGCGCTACAATGGGAACGTGGACAAAACAGTCAGATAGTTCAGTCCAACTTGTTACCCCTTTAACATTCCGAAAGCTTGCAAAGAAGCAAATACGTGTCGTAGACACGTGCGGATGCGGTGTCGGTACGATGTCACTCAAATGCATCGTTCCAAATATCATTCGGAAAGTTAAAGTCTTGGGATACAAGAAATGCCAACCATTCCTTAGTTCCTATTTTCTGTTTTGCTCGCAACTTTACTGTGCATATGACAATAAACACTTGTAATTGAGTTTAATTTAAAAAAAGACCCATCACAGAAACATCGATATCACTCTGAAACAAGATACTGGGAAAATATATAGCCGGAGTAGCTCACCGAAGTCGTTGCGTTCAATAATAATGTGCAACCATGGTCCTCTTATATCCGTGAGTGTAGTTAATCCAGGAGAGTAAAGTATTTACAAATACAGTACAGAATAGTAAAATACTGTTATCTCTATGCCGTAGTTCTACCTAACATGCTATTCACAGTCATCTTTTTCGGCCAATTGCAGGCTTTGTTTCGCCTCTTTAGCCTATGCGAGCCTGTAAATGATAAAAAGGATCCGCCCCCTTTACCTCCGAATAACTTTAGCCAATAGTGATCGATTCAAATGATGATTGACACATTGGTTAGCCAATGAAACGCCGGTATATGAATCCCAGCATACACCGCAGACTAGTCGGTGGCTGCTTGTATTAGTTGAAAAGACTTTGCGACTTAATATTGATCCATATATAAGGTGCACTGTATTATAGGGCGCATGGTCAGCTTTTGAAAAAAATTAAGACTTTTAGGTGCGCCTTATAGTGAGGAAAATACGGTACATTAAGATCGAATGTGTTTATTGGTGTATAATTGTTGGGCTCTTTATTGACCCTTTGCACACAGGTGACCTAACCACGTGACAACCGTTGTAAATAGTGTATGAGGGCAGTAAACAGTAAACAACAACAAAAAAGCTATATTATTCGCCATATAACGCCAGTGGCAATGACTAGTCAAACGAATATTGTGCAGCTGTCTGATAAGGAGGTTCACACTGTCAGAAAGCACAAGAAGCGAGGATAGCATTAGCAATGCTAGCAAGCGCGCCACACAGTCTTCTTCCTGACATATTCACACATCAAAACAAATCATCCGCTCTGCCTGACTACAGTCCACACATCTGTACCGCTATATTGTAAATGGAGTATCCCCATACACCAGTGCTGATCTAAAAAGCTTACAAAAGTCTGGATGCTTACCCATTCATTGTATCTGGTACATGTTACTGTGCTCATTTTGCCGAACAAGGAACCCCCGGCATTACCCCCACGCCAACGTTACCAAAATGACTATGGATCTAAATTTTGAGGGAATGTAATAGAGTATTAAAGCAAAGAAATCACTTTTGAGCATCAATCTTTTTATTCCACTTTCATTTAAAAAGAAACGGCTCTGTCACGGTTGTCATGGCGCCCAATTAGCCCTGCTTGTGTGGCGGCAGCTGCGGCTCGTTGACAGATTGGCTTTCCTTCTATTTAAGTTCAGTGTTCTCACTCTCCGTTTGTCAGTCCGTCAACTAACCTCTGCCCCGCAAGACATGGGTTTTGACCCGGTCCTGTTTCCTGTTGGATTTTCCTGTCCGGTGTTGTTCCCATTTATTTTTGTCCTGTTTAATATCGGTTTTCCAGCTTTGTTCCCGTCTATTTTTGTCCTGTTTATTATTCTCTCCTGTTTTCGTTCCCATCTAGTTTGTCCTGCTTTATTTCAATATCCTTTTTCAATATCAATCCTGTCTGTCTGCCCCTGTCCGGTATCGACCCCATCTGGCCGATATCTATTCGGGCAATTGGTATCGATCTCGTCGGCCTCTGGCTTCCTATCATTTCACGCCAGACTACTGCCTAACGTGCATGACTCCCCATTTCCCGTAAAATAAAAGACTTGTGTGAGGAACTTCACGCGTTTGGGTCCTGATCCTCCTCTGGTTCATGACAGGCTCGCCTCTTCTTTACACTTTACACCAACCATATTAAATGGATGCACGAGATATTAAACAATAAAAATGTCGAAGTTCTAAGCGCGCTGGAGATACAGTATAAAATTTTTACACACGAACAAGGAAGAGGAAGCAGATTTGTTCTTCGGGGTGGATGCTGGGTGACCTCTCACAGCGCCACATGCTGGTGGTGGCTGAAAGAAGCACTACAGTAATGTCCTGTACTCGGAAAAATCTGCACACAAGACAAAATCGAACTATTTTTCGACATCCCGAAATTTTTTTTCGTATCTTTTCGTAAGTCAAATGTTCATAAGTAGGGGAGCGTGTGTATTACAATTGGGATCAGGCATTGCTCAAATACAATAGTATACTGTAAAACCATAAACGATCTCCTGTGACTTTGATGCGACACCTGTGTGAGAGCAACAAGTGTCCCGCATGCACAGAAGAGGACACGTGACGTCACACGCAATGTGCCCATTGTTTGCGGAAGTACTCATGGATGCTAACAGTGTAGCGTATCTAGGAATTTCAATGTTATTTTGCTGTCTGAGCCTGAACAGATAGACTTTGTGTCATGATTACCTAATTGGAGCCACCTGGGGTAATCATCTGACGCGCTGGAATGCGCTCCCTGATTGGTTTATGTTCCCTTTTTAAGCACGCTATGCGGAGACCTCTTCGTGTGAGGATACTTTTTACCCCGTTTGACTCGCCTGATTTTCCTGTGTCTTTTTGACTTGTTTACCTGATTCTGCCTGCCTCCGATCCGACCTGCTTCCGTTCCACGCTACGATTGGCTACGTGTCCCAAAGTTGTCTTCACGGCGTTGCTGCTGACGTTCGACGGTCATCGCGTCTCCCGCTAACCCTGTACGCTTCCCCAAATAAAAGACTTGTAACGAACGCTATGGGGTCTCCTGCTCTGTTCTGGTCCGCCCTGACACTTTGATAGATTGGATACAGGTCGTGCCCGTACAAAAACAAACCGGTTTCCCTGTGGTGTGAACCTACCCTTAGTTGATGTTGTCGATAAAAATCCATAATTTAAATAGTTGACTATATTCGCCAGACACATTTTTCAAACAGAAAGAGGTATCTCTTATTTCATATAATATTTGCCGAGAGTCGAGCATGCGCAGTAGCCAAAATAGTCTTTGTTTGGAGCGGTAACATAACCATACAGAAGGGCAGCATCAACATTAACCACGCATATTAAATCTTCTCAAATTTGGGAGCATTTAGCTTGGATCACAGGTGTCAAACAGGCGGCCCGCGGGCCAGATCAGGCCCACTAAGGGATTGAATCCGGCCCGCGAGACAACACTCAGAGAAGAGGAAGAGAAAAACGAGCTGCAGGTTGAAATATTTCAACTTGATGTTGCCAAAGCCAGGTGCCTCTCACAAAGACACTGTACTTGAATCTCTCTCTCTCTCTCTCTCTCTCTCTCTCTCTCTCTCTCTCTCTCTCTCTCTCTCTCTCTCTCTCTCTCTCTCTCTCTCTCTCTCTCTCTCTCTCTCTTTTCCACCCCTTTTTTCTCTACTGTAATTCCAGTAAGTAGAATGTTCGATTCCTGCTCTCTTTAACACATCTATTGAACACATGCATATCCTTTGTAATTTAACTTCGACGGTGGTCAATCCGTCAGTCCGTCACTAAAATTAGATACCTCTCTATCCTTCATTCGTTATTTTTTCCTGGTTTTATGTTATTCGTCAGTGGTCACTAGTAGCTATATATCTATTTTGGATTGTGTACAGCCCTGCATGCGTCCAAGGTTATCTGGCCTTTATAACAAATGACATAAGTGATGCAAAGGTCCATTATGTGGATTTAGAGCAAAGTGACACTGATGTGATGTAAGGGGATTCAAATGACAGATCAAGTAATCCTGATTTCTGTCATCGCTGGATTGGCTCGAATGTCGGCTCTAGTTGGTTTGATGAAACAGACTTTATGAGGCTGTTTGCATCCTCATAACATGCCCTTTTTATCCCTTGTGACCTCCAGAACCATCCATCGGGTTTGTGAAATTATTACTCAGCACATCATGTTGAGAGAGGCTTTGTATCTGTTGAATTTCATCCTCGCCATTGATTTATTTTTGACTTTAAAATGACTTTTGACTTAATCCGAAGACCATGATACATATATATTTTTTCCAATATCATTTAGATCAGGGGTGTCAAACTCATTTTAACTCGGGGGCCACACGATAGAACAAAACATTCTGTCGGGGGCCGGACTAGTAGATTAAAGCGAAAGAAATAAGAGAAAGAGGGAGGGAAAAGGAGAGAGGGTGGGACGAAGAAAGAAAAAGAGAGAGAGGGAGAGAGAGGGAGAAACAAAAGAGATAAAAAGTCATGAGAGAAGGGGAAAAGAAAAGGAGAGGAAGAAAGAAATACAAAGAGAAATAGAAAGACAGAAGGAGAGAAAATAGAAAAGAAAGCGCGAAGGGTAGGAAGAGAGAAAGAGAAAAGAGAGAAAATGAAAAAAAAAGTTAGAGCAAAATAAGTTAAAGAGACACAGAGAGAGAAAGAAACAAAGAGCAACAAAAGAAGAGAAAAAGAGAGACACAGAGTGAAAGAGACAGAGACAGAGTGAGAGAAAAGGGGTGGAATCGAAAGAGGGAGCGAGAGAGAGAGAAATAAATACAAGTACCTTGTCTTTGTTCAAGGCACCTGGCTTTGGCAAGATCAAGTTGACATATTTCAAACTGCAGCTCGTTTTTCTCTTGCGCTTCTCTGAGTGTTGTCTCGGGGGCCGGATTCTATCCCTTAGCGGGCCTGATCTGGCCCGTGGGCCGCCTGTTTGACACCTGTGATTTAGATATTCACTACTGTTCAAAAGATTAAGGCCGCTTAGAAATATCCATTTTTTGACGAAAGCACTGATTAAAGGATATAACGTTTTTTTGTTGTTTTGTTTTTGTGTTTCTCTTTTTTTCCAAAATACAAACACACTATTGTCTGCGTGACCCCAACATTCTGAATGGCAATTTACTAATAGAATATATTTACTCTGTACATTTTTGTAAAATTAAGATAATTTTTAATGATTGTAAATATTTTGAAAACATTTAGTTCATACTATTATCACGTCTCTTTCAAAGAGATCGAGCTCAATTTTTTATTATTATTTTATTTTATTTTGCATTTTTATCCATCTACAAAAAAATGGAGAAAATTATTTTCAAAATAGCTATGATGCTATTTGTCTTTTATCACAAACCTTTAACACCATACAAATACAGTGAAGAAAATAAGTATTTGAACAGCCTGCTATTTCGGTATTTAGAAATCATGGAGGGGTCTGAAATTTTCATCATAGGTGCATGTCCACTGTGAGAAAGATAAACTAAAAAGAAAAATCCAGAAATCACAATGCATGATTTTTCAACAATTTAATTGTGTTGTACAGTTGCAAATAAGTATTTGAACACATGTGTATCATATATATATATGTATAAATCACAACGTTGTAAGGGGATTACCATTTTAAGGCCCCTTTTTATTTTCCTCATGCTGACGTTTTTAAGTATTTCATGTTCGTTTAAGATCAGGGGATGTGTCATTGTAATCTGTGCAGTCCTTTGAGACATTTTGTGATTAAGAGCTATACAGAAAATGTGACTTGAATTGACTTAAAAAAATTAAATCAATTTAAGGGCAGCACAGCGGCGCAGTGGTTAGCACAGTTCTGAGGTCGTGGGAACCTCCTGCGTGGGTTCAAACCCAGCTACCGGCCTTACAGTGTGGAGTTTGTATGTTCTCCCCGTGCTTGCGTGGGTTTCCTCCGGGCACTCCGGTTTCCTCCCACATTCCAAAAACATGTATATCAGGTTAATTGGCCGGTCCAAATTGTCCCTAAGTGTGACTGAGCGAGTGAGTTGTCTGTCCCCGTGTGCTGGGATGGGCTCCAACTACTGTCGATCCTGAATGGAGTTTGCATGTTCTTACCTTCGTGGGTTTTCTCCAGGCACTATGGTTTCCTCCGACATTCCAACAAAATGCATGCAGGTTTATTGGGGAGTCAAAATCGTCCCTGGGTTTGAAAGAGAGTTTGCATGTATTTTCCCTGTCGGTGCCCTGCAACTAGCATGTAACCAGCAGGGTTGGGTAGGGTTACTTTAAATGGATTACTTTCAATTACTTTTGGATGACTCCAATACCAAATATGCTAATAAAAGACAAAAGAAACTAAATAAGAATAAAATGATGACTCACAACACGTGGTAAGCTTTCTCTCCTGGCTTTGATCTCTTTGATATCTGGCAAAACTAACACAAAATGCGACAGAAACAAAATGAAAATAAATCCAAACAGCTTGCCAACATCATTTTTGCCGTTACTGTATTCCGTTACTCCCCAAGCCTGCACAAAATTTAGTAATTTTATTCATATTTAGTTTCTTTTGTCTTTTATTAGCATATTTGGTATTGGAGTAATCCAAAAGTAATTGAAAGTAATCAAGTTAAAGTAACCCTACCCAACCCTGGTAACCAGTCCTCTGTCCACTACATGATGTCAGCTGGAATGGACTCCATTACCCCCTTGATCTACATGAGGTTGGAAAATGAATGCATTATCTTTTTTAAATGTTGAAATGCTTTCGACAAGGATTTGGGTAATCCAAACCAGGGGTCGCCATCCTTTTTCAAGCCGAAAGCTATTGTTTCTACGTTTTGTTACTAATTAGAGCAAAGGACACAAAGTTTTATATGCATTTCTTATACAACCACATATCATGTTTTTATGATGTTGCTACGGTGTTATTGAAAGTATGGTTAATTATTGAAAGAAGGGCTAAATAGACTAAGTCAACCATTAAAAAACACATTTTCCTAGAAAGTCACAATGACCCAGCACTGGTGAACTATTTTTAGAACAGGTCCATGGGCACCTCAGCTGTCTTTAGGCAGTGTTCATTTTACCTGTGAAAAGTGATGGGTCCCGGGGACTCGCATGCTCAAAAATCTATGGGTCCCAACAGAGATATATGGGTCCCCAAAATTTAGTGTTGTCGAGGTTGAAATTGTAAATCTGCGACAAATATATAAATAAATATATAAATCTATAAATTCATTCGTTAGTTTTAATCACATCAATCATCACACTTAATTTGGTAATACAAAGCAGTTATCACTTCAGATTTTTCAGTTCACAAAAAATATTGTACATTATACAAAATAAATATTAGTCTATATATTCATGCAGTTTTAATCACTTCAGATTTTTCAGTTCATATATTCTTTGTGGTTTGCAGTCCGGCCACAGTTGTAATGACTTCTCAAGGTCCAATTGCAGCAACGGAATTTCCATAGCTAATTTGTGGTTTTCATTGTCGTTGTGCCGATCCGATGTGCTTTTCTGAAAGTTCGTATTGCGAAATGATTTATGCAATCCAGTTTTTTGTCACGCTGGGTGCACGCATCACAGAACATGTAGCCTTCATTATCATCCTCCTCATAGCATAACCAGGAATATAATTGAGTCAATTTTGGCAGAAAAGTCCTTTTCTTGCTAGGAGTATTCTTTTGTTTATCTTTCGTCGAATCGTTCGCTTCAAAACACGTGTTTTCCTTGCCTTCGCGGTCTTCTGAAGAATTTCTCCGCCGTTTTTTCGTTCCGGAATTATTGCCGTTGTTACCACTTTCTTTATTATGTTTCGACTTATTACCGACACTGAAGAAATTACCAATTTTTTGTTGATTTGCACCTAATACCAACTGTTTTTACGGAGGCACACTACTCTTTCACTCGACAACCACCAAAACAATGACGTCATCTCATGTTGTTGCCGAGATCTCGTTTGCCGAGATCTTGTTTGCCGAGATCAGCGCGAGACCAAAACAACAATGGCGGATCTACCTGACGAAAGGTTTGGAGTGCGGTAAATCTTTGTTTAAGATAAAAAAGTAATCGGGTAATAATGACAATTTGGTGTCAAAAAAGTTGCATCCAGGTGACGTACGTTGATTTGACACAATGCGTCCCCAGCAAAAATGATGCGTCTAGGACGCAGGGACATGGGCAAACGAGAACACTGCTTAGGGGGCTCTAGTTTGGAGACCCCTGATCTAAACAAAAACAATCATACTGCTTCCCAAATACAGTTTATGCTATATTCAAAGAAGCTAGTGTTAAGGACTTAAATGTCCATTCTTCTCACTTTGTGTCATTCTCTTATGCTCAGTAAAGCATGAATGATGCTGGGAGGTGTTGCGATTACTCCTTAACCTGCCACTGCTTCACAAGTATTGATGTGACAGATTTGCACATGGACACACACTCTAAACTTGCAGTTCACGGCTCGGGCAAACATTGGCACGCACCACTGAGAGGGGGTGATTAACACCTTATCGTATTTGAGTTTTTTGTTTCTCACAATCTTAAAGATAATTATAGTAGTAGGAACACATTTTTTTATGATTAACGTTGTCTTTGGTTCCCCTCCTATTTAAACTCAGTACTCTCATTCACTCCTGATTAGTCAGTCAGCAAACCTCCGCACATGCAAGGCAAGTATTTTTTGACTCTGGCTCCCATCTGCCCCGCCTTATTCTGTATCCTACTCGTCTGCCCCTGGCTTCCCGACTTGATTCATTCCTCTAACCACACTCTGATCTCCCGTCCCGGCTGCCCGACTTGTTTCCGTCCACCGACCACGCTCCGATCTTCCGTCCCGGCTGCCCGACTTGTTTCCGTCTTCCGACCACGTTCCGATCTTGCGGGCTTCCTGCTTCTCCTGCCCAGCGATCACCGAATCGCTGGCATTTGTTTTCCCGCGCCTGACTTCTCCGCTTCCTCAATAAAGCTTGGTGTGAAAAGTTATGCGTTTGGGTGTACCGTCTGTTCTGGTTCTGAGACTAAGTTCTGATCACAAGACCACATCCCATCTCAATCAATTTAGCAACCACTTGATTGGTCCTGATTTCCGATGGTGACATCCCCAAAATGTACCACGTTAGTTGCATACTTACATGAGGTGGCTTGGGCGTCTGATGTCTCAGCACTAGTTTCGAGCAGATCACTCATTGTTAGAAGCACGTGCAGTAATTATTTCAGTACAGGACAAAACTTCGGACTATTACCTTTCAAAAGAGATTAAAACATATTTCCAATCGTTCAAGAACAGTATTTAATTTACTTAAGGAACGTCTTGGATTGGGATTTTGGGCATATTTTACAGGAACGTTAAGGTATTTAAATTTTTTTAATGGAAAACAAGTTATGATCGTGAAGTTAGGGTTAGGGTTAGGTTTAGGGTTAGTAGTTAAAAAATGTTTTCAAAGTGAGTGAAATCAAAAGCCATATGTGTTTCCTCTAAACGATATTTTGAAATTGTTAAATGCACACATTAACATTAACACATGTTGAGGAAAATGTCACCGCTTGACAGGACTGACAAACAAAACCAAGTCTCTTTGTGTTGGACTGTCTGTCATTTGAATGACGGCGCTCCCCCGTCTGCACAATTACTCCTCTGTGTGTCAGCTGGACAGTGGTGATAGGGGATGCAAACAAAAACTACTTGTATTCATGATCTATCTGACAATGAGGATGCATGCCCAGGTTTGATTGCACTGTTTCATTGTTATTGATGCTAATATGTTTGAAATGGAGGCATGAGAGATATGCCTCAAACGTTCTTTGTAAACTCATTCACTGCCATTGACAGTTTTAGACAACAATTCTTGATTTGTTGACTGCTACTGAAGGCAACAGATGGCAAAAACCTTAAGGTATATTAGTGTTAGAAAAAAAGCCTCAACCACACACAAAAATGTTATTAATAGAACTGTCATTTTGCTAGCCCTAGGTTAAACCAATTGTTGACATCTATGGCTCTGAATGACACTGAACAAGTTACTGTTCATTTACGTCTGCCTACCTCAATGACTTAAGGTTTCTTGTCACCCATAGCCATTGATGGGACTGATAGAGTTCATATTCATTGGCGCCCGTACCATTCAATGGCATTGAACAAGTTAAGAATCGTTGACGTCTGTATCCGTCAATGGCGGTGAATGACTTAAGGTTTGTTGTCGTCCATAGCCACCGTTGCAGAGAAAGAGTTGAGGTTCGTTGACATCTGAATATGTTCATGATAGTGATTTAAGGTTTGTTGTCATCTGTAGCCATCGATGGGACTGAAGGAGTTAATAATCATTGCTGTCTGTACCATTCAACGGCTGTGAACAAGTTAAGAATCATTGACGTCTGTACCCGTCAATGGCAGTGAATGACTTACGTTTTGTTGTCATCCATAGCCACCATAGCAGAGAAAGAATATAGGTTCGTTGACATCTGAATATGTTCATGATAGTAAGTGAGTTAAGGTTTGTTGTCGTCCGTAGCCATACATGGGACTGAAAGAGTTAATATTCATTGGCCCCTGTACCATTCAATTGCACTGGACAAGTTAAGAATCGTTGACGTCTGTACCAGTCAATGGCAGTGAATCACGTACGGTTTGTTGTCGTCCATAGCCACCATTGCAGAGAAAAAGTTGAGGTGTGTTGACATCTGAATATGTTCATGATAGTAAGTGAATTAAGGTTTGTTGTCTCTGTAGCCATTGATGGGACTGAAGGAGTTAATAATCATTGCCGTCTGTACCATTCAATGGCTGTGAAAAAGTTAAGATTCTTTGACGGATGTACCAGTCAATGGCAGGGAATGACTTGCGGTTTGTTGTCGTTCATAGCCACCATTGCAGAGAAAGAGTTGAGGTGCGTTGACATCTGAATACGTTTATGACAGTGAATGAGTTAAGGTTTGTTGTCATCTGTAGCCATTGATGGGACTGAAAGAGTTAATATTCACTGCCGTCCGTACCATTCAATGGCACTGAACAAGTCAAGTCAAGTCATGTTTATTTGTATAGCCCTTCTTCACAAGGAGTCTCAAAGGGCTTCACAGACCACATATTATTGCAAAGTACAGACAATTATTACACCATCCCCTGATCTAAAACCTACATGAGGGTAAAGAAAAACTCAAAAACCTCAACATGAGGAAAATGAAGATACCTTGAGAAGGTTATCCCCCCTCCAGGATGACCAGTTAAGAATATTTGACGTCTGTACCCGTCAATGACAGTGAATGACTTACGGTTTAGTGTCGTCCATAGCCACCCTTGCAGAGAAAGAATTGAATTTCGTTGACATCTGAAATTGTTTATGATCGTAAGTGAGTTAAGGTGTGCTGTCGTCTGTGGCCATCGATGGGACTGTGAGAGCTTATAATCATTGGTGTCTGTACCATTCAATGGCTGTGAACAAGTTAAGAATCAATGACGTCTGTACCCTTCAATGGCAGTGAATGACTTACGGGTTGTTGTCATCCATAGCCACCATTGCAGAGAAAAAGTTGAGGTTAGTTGACATCCGAATCCTTTCATGATAGTGGATGAGTTAAGGTTTGTTGTCGTCTCTAGCCATCGATGGAACCGAAATATTTAAAATTCATTGATAACGTACCATTCAATGGCAGTGAACAAGTCGAGATTTGTTATCACCTGTAGCCTTCAATGGCACTGAAATAGTTAATTTAAGTCTCGGTCTTGGTCAGGGAATTGTTCATTGTGTCAATTTACATGGTTGTACATACTTAAAGAATAGTATTTTGTGCTGGTAGATGTATTTTTGCTTTAGATGTGTGTTGCCGGTTTCTTGTGTCCCGTTTCTTCCGGAGGGACGAAAGCATGACCAACTTAGGTGCCGAGGTGCCTAACTTGTTTGGGTGTTTGGGCATTTCGGTTGGCCATGGTCCAAATATTTTAGTGTGTTTTTTTTGCTATTTTTTCCTCTTTTATTTTCCTTGTTATTGTATATGTTTGTCTTGCTGTCGGTCACCCCTCTCGAGGGATATGGCCAAAAGTAGATAGATAGATAGATAGATGGATAGATAGATGTATTTTACTGGGAAGCATTCAGCATCACTGCAACTATCCTCCGGGGCGGCAGTAGCTCAGGAGGTAGAGCGCTCGTCTTGGGATCAAGGGATCCCAGTTCGAATCCCGGGTTGCCCGTGTTACATGTCGAAGTGTCCTTGGGTAAGACACTGAACCCCTAATACCCTCAATAAGCAGGTTAGTGTCTTACATGGCTGCAATACAAGGGCTCTGTTGAGAAATGTGAAGCACACTGTAAAGTGCTTTAGGAAATCATTGACTTGCAAAGCGCTATACAAAAAAAAATGCAGATCATTTCAAATGCAGATCCTAGATTGAACTAGTTCTACTTGTTGTCTTTCGTTTTAAAAGCTTTATCTTACACATTTCTTCATAGAAACTTATAAACAACAAAACATAACATTGTGCAACGATCACACTCAAAACTTTTGTTGTTTTGTTCCATACTAAAAACAAGTGTCTACTTGTACGGGGAGAACTCACATTGTCGTAAAAAAACTCCCCTAGTCTTCTTCTCAAGCAAAAACTGACGGCTTCTTATTTGTCTAAATCTACCGTTAGCTTTTTCTTTGTTTCAAAATACGACTTATACTCGAGGGTTACATAATCATTTATGTTTCTTTCTATTTATGCCTGCTATTTAGCAAGCGTCACTTAAAGTTTGGAAAAAAAGTGTACAGGTAGACTTTTGCTCTGCACACAAACTAATTAATATTAATAGTAGGTTATGACATTCTGTTCACTTGATCTTGCTAGACAATAATCAAATATATCTGTACTTTTAGGTAGTGGTGTATTGTCCTGTCTTGATAGAATTACGAGACGACTGCTGAATTATCATGAACTGTTGTTATTAACCATCGTCTAGCCGGCTCAATGCTTTTGAGCTGCTGGCATTGTTCTGAATTGAAAAGAGTAGAGCGAGGAAGGGAAAGTGAAGGCTGTGAACAAGAATGAAAAGAATAAACTCAAAAAGGATTACACGGCAGGAAAAGGATGGATTTTCTTGAGGTCTATGTAAAAAAAAGGATTGAAAAGGATACGTAAGATTTTGTGAAGCATTGTCATTCAGAGTACAGTATTTAACGCACTGTAAGGCACAACGGATTATAAGCACCCTTTAAAAAAAGTCTGTAATATATTTTTTATCTCATCTTATCTCATTAGCTACACCGCTTATCCTCAGTAGGGTCGCGGGGGTGCTGGAGCCCATCCCAGCAATCATCGGGCAGTGGGTAGGGGACACCCTGAATGGCAGCGCAGTGGTTAGCGCATGTGCGGCACAGTTCATGTCTTGGGAACCTTCTGCGTGGGTTCAAATCCAGCTTCAGACTTCCTGTGCAGAGTTTGTATGTTCTCCCCTTGCTTGCGTGGGTTTCCTCCGGGCACTCCGGTTTCCTCCCACATTCCAAAAACACGCATTTCAGGTGAATTGGTCGGTCCAAATTGTCGCTAGGTGTAAATGAGCGAGTGAGTTGTCTGTCCCAGTGTGCCATGCGATTGGCTGGCAACCAGTTCAGGGTGTCCCCTGCCCACTGCCCGATGATTGCTGGGATGGGCTCCAGCACCCCCGCGACCCCACTGAGGATAAGCGGTGTAGCTAATGAGATGAGATGAGATATTTTTTATATATTCAGGAAGGCGCACACAGGACTATAAAGCACATATACTTAAAACTACAGTAAGAACTAGGATTGCAATACAAATAAATAACTACCGTATTTGTGCATTGATCAGTCGAGATATTCCTGATCACAATCGCATAAAACGGAAATCGAACCTGTATCGTGGCAGGCAGAGCACTGAATCTTATTAACCGGACCAGTAGGAATACAGTGAACACCTAAGAATCATCATCACGTTATTTTTAGTCACCGTACCACAACATCATTTGGCTAGGCTGCAAGAAAATCATTAAACCGGTCCGTGGTACAGCAAATGTTTGGGACCACTAAAATACAGTCTTGTATCGCAGACTTGCAAAGTCTTCACAAAGTGCACGAGATTCTGATCTGAATGAAGAGAAAAGCATTGTGGGAAGTAATTCGGTCATCAGAAAAGTTGAGAAAAAAACGCATGGTTGCACACATTGAACAATGTTTGTCACTTACAATACTAACAAAAAGTGGAACAAAATGTTGTCCTGAATTCTAATCGCTTTCTGTTTTCTAATTTTTCTAACACTTGTATCTGGTATCATGACTAAAAATAGTGACATAATGAGATAAGAGTGAATACCTTTTTCCACAGCATCTATGTCCCTTTTGACCAAGGGGACACAATTTGGTATTCATGATGTCATTATCTCAGTTCGATCTCCATTTCCACTTTTGCTATGCATTTGATACATTTTGACTGATCAATATTTGGTAATTTCGAATCTGATAATATATTTTTATGCATATTTCACAAGATAATAGTGCGCACGTACAAATTTCTGGCACAAACTGTGAGTATGTCAGTGATTTTTGTCACAAGGCGCACATATGTTTGTTCTTGTGTATGAATAATCCTCAGATTATTTTTGGCAATTTAAGATAATTAGATAAAAAAAAACTTGTAATGTGGTTACTGAGAGACTGCCATCAGCCTCTCTTTTTTTATTTTCTTATGGTAAATGGTAAATGAGTTTACTTACCAGGGCTATCATTTATACGCAATTTTGGATTTGAACAGTTTTTGTTACTTCAGATTAAATGTGTCGTGTCTTTGATATCATCTCAAAGTTCACAAAACGGACTGGAGTTTCACAGTTGCCATTGAAATACTCTAAAATGGCAAACATAGTTTACCCCAGCACAGCAATTCTATTCTAATGCAAAATGTTTTCTTCTCTGTAATGGTCTCTTTGATAATTGGCTTAGATCCTTTTTTTGAAAACGAGAGTTGCTGGGGTAACGGCCAGGCTGTAGTTGTGCTTGAGGTAGTAAGATGGATGTTGGCAGTCACAATGTGAGGGGAACGTGGTATGGGTTTCTCTGATCCTGTGCCATTGCCGATGCTAACCAACTTGCTCTCCTCCTCTTCCTGTCTCCCGCAACGCTCCCCTGTTGTTGGATTGAAAGTGAGTGGGAGGCTTTACAGGGAACAAATGCTGAATCTCAATGAGAGAGTTAAAGGGAAACTCCTTTTCCAATTCTGTTTCTGTTGCCGATCTGACACTCAGTGTAAAAGACAACAAAGATTGTCAGAATCTTGACAGGAATTGTACATCTTGTGGCCACTCATTTGAATAGCTTAGGTCATAGCTGGAACAATTGCTGTTTCCGTTTCATTATCAACTCAGCCAATTTACCCGAGAAATAGTTTACAAATCTAATTGTCATGATTACCGATGTGAAACACCTGGGCCCGCTTATTTGGCGCCAACCGCCACGGGTTCTGATTGGCTCCCTGTCACTATTTGAACCCAGTCCTGTCAATCCCCAGTTGTCAGTCCATCTGCGAATTTCTGTGTATACTGGGCAAGCCTTTTTCGACCGTGACTTGGACCTGTCTCGTTTTTGCTCCAGTTTGTCTCCGGCTACGACCTGTTTTGATCCTGACCACGTCTACTCTCCCGTTCTGGCTTACGGCTCGCTCCCGACCCCGACCACGTCTTGCTCTTCAGTCCCGGCTACCGACCAGTTTTTCTGTCCTTGACACCGCCATTGCTCGTTACGGAAAATCCACTTCCGAGTTCGGATCGCAATCCGAGTACGGGAGCGATTTGCTTCCCGCAAAATGTTACGCAAATGGGTCCTGTTTCCGTTCTGGTCCTGACACTAATGTTGAAAAAAAACTCAAACTATCGGCTAAAAGGCTCAACAAAGTGTTAGCATGGACTAGACACACTGCATCCAGAACATGTACGTTCAGCTTCCGTTTGGACGCAGCACAGAATTCGCAAGATGACCATTCGCGCCGTATTTGTTCTGTTGAATGAAAAATAAGCAGAACTATTTGTCTCATCTCATCTCATTAGCCGTACCGCTTATCCTCATTAGGGTCGCTGGGGGGCTGGAGCCCATCCCAGCCATCTCCGGGCAGTGGGCAGGGGACACCCTGAACTGGTTGCCAGCCAACCGCAGGGCACACAGGAACAGACAACTCATTCGCTCATTCACACCTAGGGACAATTTGGACCGGCCAATTCACCTGAAATGCATGTTTTTGGAACGTGGGAGGAAACTGGAGTGCCCGGAGGAAACCCACGCAAGCACGGGGAGAACATACAAACTCCGCACAGGAAGTCTGGAGCTGGATTTGAACCCACAACAGGTTCCCATGACATGAACTGTGCCGCACAAGCGCTAACCACTGCGCCGCCGTGCTGCCTAGAACTATTTGTATGGTTGAAAAAATAAATTAGGAATACAAATGATGTACAAGACATAATGTCACAAGCCAGAAACGGAGACAGGACCTAATAGCCTTCGTTTTACTCAGTTTTTATTGAGAAAGAGGGCAGTGCTTGGTTCCAGGATCCGATGATCGTCGGTCACGGGTAGCTGATGGCAGGAACGCGGAAGTGGCACGTCCGAGTCGAGCGAGGGTAGTCGTAGACAGCGGGAAAACAGCAAAACAGCAAAGGCAGTAACAAGTCCAAAAAAGAGGTCGGCAACAGGTAACAGGCAGGAAACAGGGCAAAACAGGTCGATGGCCGGGTCAGAGGAGCAAAGCAGAAACGGCTCCAGAAACAGCTCGGCAACAGGTATCAGGCAGGAAAAAACAGGGCAGGATAATGTCGGATAGTACAAAGCTTGCCTAGCTGAGAGCATAGGTTCGCGGACAGTCTGACGGGTTTCTTTCGGAAGACGGGAGTTTAAAAAGAGTCAGGGAGCCAATCAGCGACCAGGGCTGTTGGCGCCAAAGGAACGGGCACAGGTGCCTCGCATCAGTAATCAGGACACATAAGACACAACATACAGTAATGTATTCCAATTAGCAGCAGCATTAGTAGCAACAAAATAAGTAATAGTAAAATGTAGAACATAAAAGGGTAAAAGAGGTACAAGTTGTTATGCAGACGTAGTTATTTTTCTTAGTCATGAGTGATCATTATACCAAGGTAACATTTTTTGTCGTATTTCTGTAGCTGATGTTATATTTTACTAGTTTTTGTTGTTGTTATGCTCTGTGAAGCCCTTTGAGACTTTTTGTGATAAAGGGCTATACAAATAAATATGACTTGACTTGACTTGACTTCTTCCTACTGGGTGTGGAGAGAGTTCATTAGTCTCATTGCCTGGTGGTTGAAGCTGTTGGTGAGCCTGGTGGTGCGGGAGTAGAGGCTTCTGTCTTTTTTTCTAGAGGGCAGGAGGCTGAACAGACAATGTGCAGGGTTTGCATTGTTGGCAATAGAAATGGCTTCGTGGGTGAGGCGGGTGTTGTCGTCGTCGTCGTCGTTGAGTCACTCAAGGCGCCTAAGGTAATCCATAGTAGCGCCAGACTCGCTCGTGGGAGGCTCCGTAGTTCTCCGAAGGAGAGGGGGCTGTGACTGTCCTGTGCCGCCATGCCTGACGGGGTGCGACCCAAGCAAACCAAGCAGACGAAGCCTCTAAAGTCCTTAGTACGTTCGGACAGGCCGGTGCATGATGTATGGAAGCCCCGTGGGCAGGTGGTACAGGTGATTGGGGTGTGGTCGCAGCGAATGGTTCGAAAGCACCACTGGCATTTGGACTGGGGGCCAGGGTTGCTCTCGAAGTGGATGTCTTGCAGGGAGAGGAGTAATACACAAAATATCCTCTTTGCTGTTCTCTCGGTGAGTTTTAGGATCTTTCTGTAGTAGTCGGTGCAGCTACCACCCCACACAGTGATACAGCTGGAAAGGATGCTTCAGATGGTTCCTCTGTAGAATGTGGTCCGCTGGAGTTTTCGCCGGAAGTAGAGGTGTTGTTGTGTTTTAATGGTCAGTAATGTAGTGTTGGTGGCTCCAGGAGACTTTCACTGATGTGCAAATTAGTGTGTGTCTCTCTCTCTACAGAAGCGCTGTCGATGGTCAGTGGAGGGTGGCAGGTTTGGCCTACCTGGAAGTTGACGATAACCTCCTTGGACTAGCTGGCATTTGTCAGGAGGTTATTGTCTCTGGAACACTACGTCAGGAGCTCGACCTCCTTCCTGTAGTGGGTCTCATGGCCCTTGGTGAGGACTAGTGTTATGTAGTCTGCAAACCTCACAAGGTGGTAGGAGCTGAAGGTTGCTATGCAGTCAAGTGTCAGCTTCATAAAAGTCCAAATGTGGCGTCAAGAAGTAATAGAAAGTTTCTGTAAATCCTTCGGTTGTCACAGCCAAACCGCGAAACACCACATACGTTCTGGAGGCTGTGCGCATTAATAATTCATCAACAATACTTTCCATTCTTTGCGTCGCCCGTATCTGCATCTCATCCGTATGCAGTGTGCTTTGCGCATAAGGCAATATCTTTAGGAATACTATCTGAACATTAAACCCGAAACTGGAGTTTTTAGACGGTACTTTTAGACACAAAAAAATAATGATAGTGCATACTGTAGCGAAAGAGCTTAGAAAATTCTATTGAGCTTTGGTATAACTCCCTCATGGCCCTATGCTTGTCTAAGAGTTTTCTACGCCAATGAGCCTGCAACTGCATACCTGTCTCTGTACAGTAATGGTGTAAAAGCTGAAAGTTGTGTCATTACTGTCAGGTTCTGCATGGTTGCCATGGCGCCCAGCCGGCACCGCCCCTTGACACCGGCTGACTCGCATTTTCTGATTACTTCTGTGGGCACTTTTGAACTGCGCTTTGCCAGATCGTTGTTGAAAACTTGTTTATGCTTGGTTATACTTGTTGTGCTTGTTGGACTTTGTCGCACTTCGGTGTAACATTCTGAGAGATTCCTACAAGTTCTGTTTAATTCTGGAAATGCCTAGTTTGTAGTTTTGCCTGTGTTTGACCCGTTTAGTTTTTTTGGTTTGGTCCGTTTGTGTTTTGGGCAAATTTTCTTTCTCAATTAAAGCGTGAGGACGTTTACGCAAATGAGTTCCTACTTCCTGCTTCCCGATCCGATTCATGATAATTACAACAGCTAAAGCATTTTAAAGGGCTGACAAATAAGTGTAATCGGACTTGCTTGTTTCTTTTTGTGTAGCTGGGTTTCTCGCTTATGTAATATGTGACGTCAATGTGTATGTAAGCTTAAATGAGTGGAGTAGAGTTTTTGGCCACAAGGGTGGAGCACATTTGACTTGTACTCCGCCCTTACGAACAGAGACGGAACCCAATTCCGTTCGTTTTACTCAGTTTTATTTAGAAGGAGGACTTGCATCCACGATCCGATGATCGTCGGTCACGGGAAGCAGATAGCTGGAACACGGAAGTGGCACTTCCGTATCGAGCGAAGATAGTTGTTGACAATGAGAAAACAGGTCGATGGCTGGATGGAGGAGCAAAAACATAAACGGGTTGAGAAAAAGGTCAGCAACGGAAATCAGACGGAGAACAGGGCAGGAGTCACAAAAGTTTGCCTAGCGTGTAGCGTAGGTTCACAAATTATCCGTCGTTATTGTCAGGAAGGCGGGGGTTTAGAAAAAGAGGAAGCAGCCAATCAGCGTCTGCGGCTGTTGGCGCCAACGGAGCAGACTCAGGTGCCCCGCATCAGTAATCATGACAGAGATTGGTTCCGGACGATCATTCGTATGTTGAAGATGTTCATAAGTTGCTATATTTTGTATGTTCAAGGTTTATCCAAAAAAGTATGTTTAAGGCTTGTATAAGTAATCTGTATTGTTTTGTAATGAAAAAAATAAACATTTCATAAAAAAATGTGCTCTATAAAGATAAATGAACTTCAGTTTAACTTTCTTTTGGAAAATGAGCTTAAAGAAGTCCTCCTCCGTGGCAAAAAGTGGCTGAAAAAAAAGCAATCCAACAATTTTTTCAACCGCATTAAGCTTTCTTATTCCACTTTCATTTCAAAAGAAACGGCTCGCCTCTTCTTTACACTTTACACCAACCATATTGAATGGATACACAAGATATTAAACAATAAAAATGTAAAAGTTTTTAGCGCACTGGAGATTCAGTACAGTTTTTTACACACAGACTAGAAAGTAGAGGCCGGATTTCTTCTTCAGGGTGGATGCTGGGTGACCTCTCACAGCACCATGCAGCGAAAAGAAGCACTACAGTAATGTCCTGTACTGGGAAAAAGGTGCACGCAATACAAAATCTAACTCACAGCAATGTCCGGATATTTTTCGACGTCCCGAAAAAATTGTTCTTATCTACCGTTTTTCGTAAGTCGTAAGTGGGGGAAAACGCCTTCGTAACTAGAGGCAATACTTTTCCGTGCAACAACAAAGAGATTTAACTCAGCTTTACCCCACTTCCCGTCAGCCCGCGTTTGATCCGCCCCTTCTTTTTGATTCGCTCGTAGAAAACATATCACAATAAGTCTCTAAAATAAATACATTACAAAAATATACAGTTGCAAATACATATTATACATGGTTACACATATTTACAAAGAAAGACGGTACACCGAGAGAGTTTTCAAAGCTTTAATAATAATAATATAACTTTGATCCCAAACCGTGCCTGTGAAAGATACCACCACACTACTCCTAACACGCTCGCAACGCATAAAGCGCAGCTGTTCAAAAAAGCCGTACCGCAATTGCGAAGTTCACGTTAAACCATCTTCAGCTTTCTCATTTTAACTGTCGCCATCAAGGGCGTTCTCCTCATAAACGGAATGAACCTTTGTCATACGGACAATTCGAACGTAAACTAAGAGGATGCAGATGCAGTCTACCTCGGCGCACAATTCCACCGGTCTAAATCTTACCTTTTGTACTCGTGTGCCGCTGGTGGCCGTTGGAAAAATTACATAAATTGGCCGCTTCACTGAATAAGCCGCAGGGCTGAACATTTGGGAAAAAAGTAGCGGCTTATAGTCCGGAATTTACGGTACATACAATAGAAAACGACTGAAAAACGTGGATCTTTGAATGTGACTATGTGTGTGTGTGTGAATGATTACTTGTGTATTAAAGATAGAAAAAAAGGTTAAATTCGTAGCAAGTTAATTTGTAACATAGGAGTCTGAGAAATACACAATACAGTGGAACCTCGGTTCTCAACCATAATCCGTTCCAGAACCCTGTTCGAAAACCTATTTGGTTCATCACCGAAAATCGTTTTTCCCATTAAAAGTAATGTAAAATCGTTTTAATCCATTCCAACACCCTTAGTGTTTACCACGAACGTAAACATGAAGCTAACCCAGGCTAATCTTCCGTACGAAAGATTACGCTAACATGAACGTGTAAAAATAAAAAAATCAGGTCGTTTACACGTCATTTAGCACCCGGGTCTCCACAACAAGTGGTGAGCGGTTAAAGGATAAAGAAAAGATTTATGAATAGGATTTCTTACCTTTGTGGTAGTCTGCAGAAGCCATGCTCTATTCCCTCGAAAGAAGGAAAACTCGCACATCTTCTTCATATTTTGCTATTATTTCTTCTAGTTGTACGCACTACTCTTCTTCTTTCACCTGTAGCAACTTTGCTGCTTGCACCGACCTTCTTCCAAGGCATAATTAGGGGTTAAAACACTGCGTTCACCGATATTAAAAACGAAAGCAAAAAGAAGTGCGCGCTCACGTGACAACAGTTCTTCACGAGGGGTGGGGGCAATCTACACCCGTACGCCGCTCAGCATCGCCCCTAGCGTACCGGCGTTCGAACTCCGATTTTTTGAACGAAAAGCGAAGCAAGAATTTCTCGAAATTTTTGGTCGAGAACCGATTCGTTCGAACTGAGAGGCGTTGGAAAACCGAGGTTCCACTGTAACTAAAAGTAGCTTACTTTACATAAACACTACGCATATGGGTCCTGTTTCTGTTCTGGTCCTGACAGCAAAGGCTTGCGACTCACTTTCAGTTCCCGACCTAGCAGTTTAGAAACATTAAACCAAAGAATTCCCGCTCATGCTTCAAATAGGTAAAAAAATCACTCCGTATACAACAGCTTCTCAATATTGGAATCCAACAAAGAAGAGGTCAAAGGGAAGCCGTCCCCGCCCCTGAGATGCAGTTACCCATAGTAACTGATCCTTCCTCTGTGCTGAGGAGGGGCTGCGCTTCAACAAGCCGATGTTAGAATGTGCTATGAAGAAAAAGGGCGGGTGGAGTCAAGTGAGGTGCATGCAGTGTAGCGGCTGCTGGGGGGAAGGGAGGAGCAAGGAGAAAGCCGAGGGAGTCAACACTGAGCTCTTGGTGCTCTTGTACACCGCATCCCATTTCTGGAACTCAGGTAGGGGATTCGTCTTCTTCACTGGTCTGGTTTAATAGTGATAGTATTTTCTGTAAATGAAGATCCGGGCAGCATTGGGTTCAAAGATTTGGCCATAGGGCCGATCCCAGGATGTAAGTATCCAATGCTTTCGTATATGAATCAGTTTCCATGCCGATATCTATTTTGTCACATGCCAGGAACGGGGACAGGACCCGATAGCTTTCCTTTTACTCAGTTTTCATTAGGAAAGTGAGCGGTGCTCGCATCCACGATCTGATGATCGTCGGTCACGGGTAGCGGATGGTAGGAAGTGGCACTTCTGTGTCGAGGGAGGGTAGTCGTTGACAGCGAGACAACAGGTCGATGGCCAGGACGGGGGAGCAAAAGCAGAAACGGGTCCAGAAAAAGGTCGGCAACAGGTATCAGGCAGGAAAAAGGGGCAGGATAATGTCGGAGAGTACAAAGCTTGCCTAGCTGAGAGCATAGGTTCGCAGATGGTCTGACTGTTTCCTTTTGGAAAACCGGAGTTTAAAAAGAGTCAGGGAGCCAATCAGCGACCAGGGAAGTTGGCGCCAAAGGAACGGGCACAGGTGCCTCGCATCAGTAATCATGACATATCTATCTGTTTTATTTCCTTATAATTGTTTTTTAATAGTTTAGTTTCATACGATTGGTTTTGATTTAACAAATGATTTTTAGGTCCTTGTTTGAAACACTAAATTTGATATTAGCTTATTAGTACTTCTACAGTATTTTTTGTAGTTTTTTTTAGTATTTTTGTATTTTTTCATAAGTGGTCAACCTCCACGGCTCCATGCCCTTACAAAATGTTGTTTTTTCCCTTACAAAATACAAAATAATCTTACACCATATTTTTTTTTTTCAAACGTGTTTATTTATGGAGTTTAACATGTTATATTGTACATGTGTTTCCTTATATCATATATATTGTTAATTAACATTTCGTTGTGAGATATGAATGAGGTTTATTATGAAAAAGTTAAAAAATTAAGTAGCTTGGACGTTCACTTTAGAAGGAAAAAATACATGCAAATATAATGAAGTAGAATAATACATTTTCTTATTACAATTATTAGTTCATTTTTTGCATTAAATTACTGATTAAATGGATCAGCACAAACCTGTCTTTTTTCATTCTCTCCTTTTATACTTCCTTCCTTTTTTTCTTAACTTCTTTATACAACATAATAATTCGTAATATAATGCATCAAAGCAAGTGAGCCGTTTGAGAGCCGGCTCTCTCTAATGAGTTGAGCCGTAAAGGCCGGTTCTCTAAAAAGAGACGGACTTCCTTTCACTACACAACTCGAACTCGTTTGTCTTGATTGATTTGCCGTTTCGTCATAGTCGGTGTACACCGGATGGTACCCATAATTGACAAATTTGCGTTTTTCTGTACAGATTTTCTTGTACGTCTTAAAATGCATAATAAACGTACTTTGTACGGCAAAAACGTACAGGTTGACAGATATGTAGTATTTCCATAGTATTATATTAGTAGTATGTCTGTAGTACTTTTGCAGTGCTACTGGTTTAGAGCATTTTTCTATTGTCACGTTTTCCATTGTTTACCATTGCACATTTAGTCAACAGCAGTTACAGCCATGCATTATTCATAATTGAACTAATTACTGCTTTTGAACTACTCAGTTATTAAAAACCCTGATGTCCAAATGCAATGATTTCAAGTTTGAGGGTTTTAACTGTGTCGTCTTTATGTTGTTACTTGTATGGAAATGGCTGTGCCATCATCGATTATTTCATCTACACACAAGGGATTGTCATTGAAATGAAGGAGCACGAGTGTGGAAAGTGTCAACGAGACACTGATGAGAGATGACAGAACAGTGATGGAAAGCTGGAGAAGGATTGGTGACATTGATAAAACGGCTAGTAGGATGTCATGCTGCTTCACGTGCATGCCATCGAATGCAATTTGATTTTAGGTTTTTAAAGAAACTCCACATTTTCTTCTCTCATTCAATCACATGTTCTTTGACGTTTATAATTGTCAATTGCATTGAGGATGCTATTTCCCCCCCAAAAAAATGTGTTAAGTGTATTTATATATTATATTATATTATATTATATTATATTATATTATATTATATTATCTCATCTCATCTCATTAGCCGTACCGCTTATCCTCATTAGGGTCGCGGGGGGCTGGAGCCCATCCCAGCCATCTCCAGGCAGTGGGTAGGGGATACCCTGAACTGGTTGCCAGCCAATCGCAGGGCACACAGGGACAGACAACTCACTCGCTCATTCACACCTAGAGGCAATTTGGACCGGCCAATTCACCTGAAATGCATGTTTTTGGAATGTGGGAGGAAACCGGAGTGCCCGGAGGAAACCCACGCAAGCACGGGGAGAACATACAAACTCCGCACAGGAAGTCTGGAGCTGGATTTGAACCGACGCAGGAGGTTCCCATGACATAAACTGTGCCGCACATGCGCTAACCACTGTGCCGCCGTGCTGCCCACATTATATTATATTATATTATATTATATTATATTATATTATATTATATTATATTATATTATATTATATTATATTATATTATATTATATTATATTAAATTATATTATATTATATCATATCATATCATATCATATCATATCATATCATATTATATTATATTATATTATATTATATTATATTATAGTGTATTACAGTGGGACCTCGCTACTTCGCGGTTTAGCGTTTGCGGGTTCAGAGTTTGCCGTCCTCTGCATTACAGAAAATAAAGAACTCTATTATATGGTTCTATTTTTTAGACAGTGTTGTCTAGGGCTTCATGATTTTGGGAAAAAAAAAATCCTATTTTTCAGACCTAAATTTCAATTTCGATGTGATTTTCAATTTTAAAAGAAAAGTGCATTTTCTTTGCTAGGTTTTGGTTTTTGGGGAGAACATATACATAGTGACATGCAAACATAACTTGACATGACGTAATTAGAGAAAGAGTAACAAAATATCAAATATAGATGTACAAATAAAAACAGAATTGCAGTTGAATAAATGGTCTTATACAAAAGGACAACAAAATTGGATGGCTATTCCTTGCAGTGTAAGAAAGCGATTAAGAGAGCGGCTGCCAAGCTACACGCTATAGTCGGGTCCCCGCGACTTCTGCTAGGTCTTTGTGATGATTTAAATACAAAAGTCACAAATGTAGTGGTTTTCCACCAGTAGTAGCTCCAAGTCATCCGTTTCATGGGTAATGGATCAGGCGTTCGGCAGGAGTGTCTTAAAAGTTGCTAGCCTAGCTCTTAGCTTTACCTTCCGACGTTGCCTCAGTCGATTTCAGGACGCCTTAAAAATCAGGGGAGAACCCGCAGGTGATCAGCTTTTACTTGCGATTATCCGTCCAATTTAATTAATCAATTTATTTTTAATCGAACAACCACTAAAGCTACAACCTGTGGCGTTTGTTTTCATGGCCATTTGTGCAAAGGCTGCATGAATGACTGGCAGCTTAAACCAGCCTATCAAAGTCGTGCACACACGTCTTGCAAACTTTGCCACGCCTTTATTAGCTGGTGCTATTAAAACCTGCTTCTGATTGGCCAGCTGTCTTAAACCACGATACATGGTTCCTCGTTGGCCGAACACTCTGTCACTCAAATAACAAACTGGAACTATGAATCCTATCCTATCGCACTACGTCACATCCCGATATCGATTAGATTTCGGTTAATCATGCAGCCCTAATCCTGTCTGTCTGTCCTTCCGTCCGTTCGTCCGTCCGTCTGACTGACTGTACGTCTGTCTGTCTGACTGTACGTCCGTCTGTCTGACTGTACGTCCGTCTGTCCATCCGCCCGTCTGTCTCTTCATCTGTCTGTCTGTACGTCCGTCCGTCTGTCCGCCCGTCCGTCTTTACGTCCGTCTGTCTGTATATGACTTTCTGAATGGCCATTTTCTAACAGTTTGTATCTGTTTGTTTTTTCTGCCAGGAGTAAACCATAACAATGCACTCACTGTAAACCACACATCATGGCTCAAAGGAATAGGCCAGGCACCCACGGCACGGCTTCTCCAGTGGCCACATCCTGTCCCACAGCTCATCACTCTGAATCGTGTGAATCAAAAGCCATCCATCCTCGGCAGCGGCCGACTCGCTACCCCAAAGAATCTCACGTCCCCAAGCCGCTTCCCCGAACATGTAAGGCAGCTTTTTCCTCCCAGCAGTGTGAGGAGGAGGTTCCTAGCTGTCCAGAAGTGGACGTGGATGCTGATTTAGAACTAAGGCAGTACAACGATCAAGCCGACAAAAACTTAGAGGACCAGAGAATAACAACACCCTCGACGCCGCAACACGAGCAAGAAAACCACAACCAGGCTGGTTTTCATGACGGTGCTGACAGCCTGGAGGATGACTCCTGTTCTGACTACATAAACAACACCTCTGAGGAAGAGGAAGACTATGATGACGGTGAGTTGATCGTTAAAAGCGGTTTTCGATTAGAATAATCCCTAGGTTATTGCGGTTAATGGGGCCAGAACGCCCCTCGAAACGAGAAAAACCGTAAAGTAGTAGTCAAACTTACCTCGAGATGGCGTCCTTATTGGACTGAGAGTATACAACGTAAACAAAATAACAACTGTAGTTCTACAAATAAAAACAGAACACATAATGGCAGTTAAATGGATGCTCTTTATTGTCATTATACAAAACTACAATGATATTGGAAAGTTTATCCTTTCAGTGTAAGAAAGCAATTTAGAAAGCGGCTGGCTAGCTACGCGCTAGCATCGGGTATCCTCAGACTGAGCCAAGTCTCTGCGATGGTTAAAGTACTATGGCCCTGAATATAGCGGTTTTCCATGAGTTGTAGCTCCAGGTAATCCGTTTCATGAGTAATGGATCTGTTGTTGATGACATGCACGCTAGGCAGGGGTACCTTGTAAGAGTTTCTACAAAGCCTAGCCATAGTAATAGGCTAGACCTGCAGCACCGCTCTGCTACCTTCTCTCCTGACACCGCCTCAGTGGCTTCCCAAACCAGACAATAATCCACGGAGAACCGAATGGTGATGACCACTCTTCTGACCTTCCTCAGAATACAATTACTGGATGATTTTTTTTTTTTTAAATTTAACTAGCCGCTAAAAGTTAGCTGTTGTTAGCCGTATGTTTTGGGTCGACCCATTGACCTGCCCCCCCGCCCTGAACTTTCACTGACAGAATACACGAGCCTATCACAGCCTATCACAGTCATGCACACAAACACACATAGAACCTGCCCCCGTGATAGCATTTGCTGTCTGCTGCCTGCTGCAGAATACAAAGCACAATATGATTTGATATCATTGACGATAAAGACAATTCAATTTAAAATGCGTGAAGCAGTGAATCAGCAATACCCAAGGCGCAAAGTAGCGGGGTTTTACTGGATTTAAATGGGCTAATCTGAGTTTCTTAGCATTTTTGGGTCAATTATGACGACAAGTGTACAAGAGCATGGCTGAAGTAAGGCCAAGTATCGCAACAACCAACCAGAATCTAATAAATTCATGTTTATTCATAAACCTGTGAAACTGTGAAGTTTGGCTTTGTCAAACCATCACAATACATTTTGTTTACAAAAAGGTTGGTCAAATCCGAAACCCCACAACGTAGCTTGCAATAATTTGTGTTTTATCCTAATTTTCAAGCAACCCTCATGTTTTAGATTTGCCCAAAGAACATATTACCCTCTTGCTTGTGGGTCATGAATACTTATACCGGAGTTTCTCACACATTTTCAGTATTCGAGCTACTCAGACAATGACTCTTCACAAGTATGGAAAATACCAACTCTCTTGGTGGACTATTATTGCTGTTGGTGAACATTTCTTATAGATACTCCTTTCAAAAATATGTTTAAAGTCAAATTAAGCAGATATGTATTATTTGATACATAATGTACGTTTTTCTAATGACCCTGCAGTCCTAATGTAGGACGGCATGTTGATTTCGCATTTGGTTCAGTGTCCCCGACTAAGACCCAAATGCACAAATTGCATGCCTTGTGTTTTAATGTGTCAAATCAGGGAGCGTTTAATGCCCACTATTTTGTAAATATCAATTAGCACAAATCAGCCGATGTTGTAATTGCGGCCTTTGCAGTCTGTTGAGAATTTTTTGATTAAGGGCTAAACAAATAAATGTGAATTGACTTAACTCAGCACCACGTGTCTACTCGGGATCCCCCAATCAATTTTAATGAGTATCAGATAAAACACAAAACTGTTCACGGTTTAAGCACGATTAAGCTTTATTTGATTTTGTTGTGTGAAAATCCTTGATTACTGTTTTAAATAGATGTCTGTCAAATCTAAATTGGGACAACTGTAGTGTCTAGGTACATCTCCCGGTCACTAATCATTGAGGCTAAGAAACTACCCTTTTTGAAGTAATGTTATTACAATAACATTATTATCTAATATAGATGTTACTTTGCTGTTTAGACAAACACGAGATGTACTTTGCTTTGTGGTGACCCCCAAAAATATTGAGATAATGGATGCTTTTTGCAATAAAACTTTCTTGGAATAAATGAGTGTTGTGTTTACTGCTTTACCAAAAATAAACTCTTACCCAATTGGCAGAAAACCTGGTTCATTTTAGTTTGCTTGTTTTAAGATCTTATCTTAGAATAGGTAAGCTTAGACTTAAAACATGCAAATTTAGCAGATGTTTCATTATTTTAAGAAATACATTTTACTGAAGGGCAGCACGGCGGCGCAGTGGTTAGCAAGTGTGCGGCACAGTTCTAAGGTCTTGGAACCTCCTGTGTGGGTTCAAATCCAGCTACCGGACTTCCTGTGCGGAGTTTGTATGTTCTCCCCGTGCTTGCGTGGGTTTCCTCCAGGCTCTCCGGTTTCCTCCCACATTCCAAAGACATGCATTTAAGGTGGATTGGCCGGTTCAAATTGTCCTTAGAGAGTGAGGTGTCTGTCCCTGTGTCCCTGCGATTGGCTGGCAACCAGTTCAGGGTGTCCCCTGCCCACTGCCCGATGATTGCTGGGATGGGCAACCCTACTGGGGATAAGCGGTGCAGCTAATGAGATGAGATGAGACATTTTACTGAGATTTGAAAAGAAAACATTCAATTGGTAACATCAATCTACCATCTACTAACAAGAGACTAGTGTGCTTATTTTCAGTATACACATTCATAATCTATTAGAAAAAAAGTTACAATGTCTTATTCTTGGAAAGCCATAAACTGTAACAATAAAAACATTCTTATTTTACCCCATCCAGGACTGGCAGAGGAAGATGAAGGTGTAACTTACTACATACGGTACTGCCCTGAAGACGAGAGCTACATGGAAGGTATGGACTGCAGCAGCCAGGGGGACTGCAAACATGGTCCCAGGCGAGCCTGCGCCACGCAGCCGAGTGAAGGGCATGCCGAGTGCCCGGACGCCGCCGAAGGCTGGACTGAAGAGGGTGAGGCTGAGGGTGAGGCCGGAGAAGAGGAGTGGGCGGAAGATGAAGAAGACCAGGAAAATGCAACTCAGGAAGAGTGGAGAGAAGATGAGGACAGCATGCGTGAGTCAGGGAGGGAAGGAGATGAAGAGGGTGGCGAGGAGTGGAGAGAGGAGGCTCCGTCCCGGCACGATCATAGAGTGCAGGACTGGACTGAGAGCGATGGAGAGGTTCGCTGTGAAGTGGTGGAGCAAGATCCAGATGAGCAGATATACAACGGGCGGCCAGAACCCATTTTAGACCATCACGGTCACGAGCACCAACATATTTGCAGACCGTCTGAGGAGGATGAAGATGATGCAGAAAGTGAGGAGTACTGCCCAAATGAGGATGGAGACGAGGAAGGAGATGAACACCAGAGACATGAGAGGGTTTATACCGATGACTACTATGCTTCAGAGGACAATGGTAACTCCATACAAGATTCACCTTTCAGAGGCCGTAAGATTTTAGTGGTCGAGGGCGAGACGGGTGAGGAAGCAGAAGAGGACATAGACCAAATAGTAGCCGAGATCAAGATGAGTATGAGCATGGGGAGCCTCAGTAGTGGCACTGATCAAAGCCCGGAAGAACTGGCACAAGACCAGCCCGCAGGCAACTACCTTCACACCAAGCCCAATGGGGCCACCTATCCACCTGCCCCCCACCGCCACGACAGCAGACCCAAATCTCTAAACCTTCCTTCCGTGCGTCACAACAACCTGGACCTCCAGAGGGGCCTTAAGAACCAAGCACATTCCCCAGAAGACCGTCAGAGGTGGCAACAGGAGCAGGTAAGCTGTGGGACTTTTACCTAAACATAGCAACAATATCCCTGTGGCTTTATCACATTGGCCACTAATGACAATGTAGTCACCATGGTTGCAATGTTTTTGGAATACAGTCAATACGTTTGCATGCAGGGGATAATTGGAATGGTTACTCGATCGCCAATAGTTAGGGGTGTGTTAGGCCAGGTATGTCAAGAAGACTTTGGAAAATGCCCAAGCAAAATGAAAGTACAGCAAACAGGGGTGTTTTATTTGTGCTGGGGTCGGTACACAGGAAGCCTGGTAGGGAGGTAAACAATCGTGGTACAAGAAGCTGGCGAAGGTTTGGTGTCTCAACACATCCAAAAGCAAGGGGGACAGTCCCAGGAGTTCGTCAGGCAGTATTTATCATTCGTAAAAAGCTAGCAGGGATTCAATACAATGAATTAAAAATACACATATGCAAGAGTGACATAAAAGACAACAGACTAGCACAGTGCCAAGGAGTATTTACATAGTGATAAAGGAGGGTCGTGATAGGAGGAAAATTAGGCCAAAGTGATCGCAGCTGTGAGGAGAACCCGCTACCCATCAATCGAGAGCCGGTTCCCTTGGAGACAAAATTTTCCTCTTATGATTGGCCGAAATTCATTTTTTTCAGGGATTCTGCGCCCTTGAATTTGAATTTATTGAATATAAGAAAAAGGTTTTAAATCTTTCAATATTTTATCTTTTTCTTTGTAGATTTATAATATTTTCCTGTGTTTTTCAGTGTTAACGTTAAAGTGTTAATTTTGATCTACTTTTTTTAAGTCATTCAGAATAGTGCATAATAAATGGTAATACGTGTAATAAAAACTAAAACAACCTGAAGAGCCATTTGGGAGCCAAGCCGAAAAAGACGGTTCTCTTAAAAGAGTCGGAATTCCTATTTTACAACGGACCACTCGTGATAGAATTAATTTATTAAACCCACTTTATGTGGTTTACTGCTGAAATTCAGCAGTGTTGATAGTTATAATATCATATCGTTTACTGTTTTTGCTGGATTTAAAGTGCAGGATAAATTTTGCTGGTTAGGTGCACTTCATTTTACAAAATTCTTTAACACAATGGTTGGTTAATTGGTTGGTTGGATCTCTTGACCACTAGGGTTGTACGAGAACCATTTCTGTGGTGTGTCTTGGGCAAGTACAGCCTTGTGGTGCCCATCCCTCTCCACAAAACTGCTCAAAAAATGTCAAATTATTTGAAATACAACAACTTCTTTTTGAGGGACTGGAAATAGTTACTTTCCCCTGTAACTAGTTACTTTGACTACACAGTAATTCAGTTACTAACTCAGTTATTTTTGGAAGAAGTAGTGAGTAACTGTAACTAATTACTTTTTTAAAGTAATGTGCCCAACACTGGCATGGATTATTCACAAATATATATGGTAGCTCTTACTGTTGTTTTAATTCCATGCACTTCATAGTCTAGTGAAAAGTATATGACAGAAGACGGGCGGCATGGCGGCTGAGCTTCAGCCGCACAGTTCTGAGGTCATGGTATCAAATCCAGCTACCAGCCTCTCCGTGTTTGCACGTTCTCCCCGTGCCTCTGTGGGTTTCCTCCAGACACTCCGGTTTCTTCCCACATTCCAAAAACATACGTGTCAGGTTAATTGGCCGGTCCAAATTGTCCCTAAGTGTAAGTTGTCTGTCTCTGTGTGCCCTGCGACTGGCTGCCCACTGCCCGAAGATAGCTGGGATGGGCTCCAGCAGCCCCGCGACCCTACTGGGGATGAGTTGTGCAGATAATGGCTGGATTGATGGATGGCAGAAGACTACTTTTGGCAGTTGAGCCATATAGTGCAGGAAAGGAAGTACCGTATTTTCGGTTATAAGGACCACCCCCCAAAAATAGTTTTTTGTCATTTATTTTCCATACATAAGGCGCACCAGACTATAAGGCGCTACTGTGGGAATGTAAACAAAACCGTCGGATAGTTCAGTCAAACGAATTACCCCCTTTAAATTCCAACAACTCGCATAGAAGAAAATACGTGACAGACACGCGGACACGGTGTCTGTGCCAATCACCAATCACTGAAATGCGTCATTCCACATATCATTTCATTTTGCTGGGAAACGTGGTTGTTTTTGACCATAAACACTTTGAATTGAATTGAATTCAAAAATAGACTCATCACAGAAAGAAACATCAAGATCAGTCTGAAACAAAATACTGGGAAAATATAAAGCCGGGGTAGCTCACCAAAGTCGTCTTGCAGCCATCACATTCAATAATAATACGCAACATCCGTGAGTGTAGTGTATCCAACCGTGTAAAATATTTACATACTCTAAAACACGCAATAATGCCGACAAATAAAAGAAAAAATCCGCCGGGAAGCATCTCTGCATCGATGTATGTTGCTTGTTGCTAGCTGTCTGTTTAGCCCCACGATTTCTGTTAACAAATACAGACTAGAAAAAATGTTTTCTCCACGCCGTAGAGCAATCTAACTTGTGATCTTTTTTCGACCAACTGCAGGCTTTGTTTTTGCCCCGCTTTAGCCTATGCGAGCCTGTAAATGCTAAAAAGGACCCTCCTCTGCATGACTTTAGCCAATAGTGACCGATTCAAATGATGATTGACATATTTGTTAGGAAATGAAACACCGGTATATATATCCCAGCATACAACACGGACTACTTCTCCTACGGGGGGAAATCTAGTCGACGGCTGCTTGCCTTAGTTCCGAGACCTTGCGACTAAATATTGTTCCATGTATAAGGCGCACTGTATTATAAGGCGCATGGTAAGCTTTTGAAAAAAATAAAGGCTTATAGTAAGGAAAATACGGTACTCAAAAGACGTGTCCAAATTATATACATAATACATCTTTTTCATGTTTATCTGGTGGAGGTTTTTACTTGGGAATATAACAATGAAAACTATGGCCAGGGGCAAGTCTGTGAGTTAGGGGGTCGATGTTTTTCATTTATTTGCACAAATTTGATGTACTCCTTCCCCTTATACCTTTCATCATTCCCTGTCCTTGTGTCGTGCTCAGACAGAGCAGAATAAATGCACATATAAACAGAGTTGGGTAGGGTTACTTTAACTGGATTACTTTCAATTACTTTTGGATTACTCCAATACCAAATATGCTAATAAAAGACAAAAGAAACAAAATGTGAATAAAATGATGACTCACAACACGTGGTAAGCTTTCTCACCTGGCTTTGATCTCTCTGATCTCCGGCAAAACGAACATAAAATGCGACAGAAACAAAATGAAAATAAATCCAAACAGCTTGCCAACATCATTTTTGCCGTTCCATGTATTCCGTTACTCCCCAAGCCTGCACAAAATTTAGTCTTGTCATTCATATTTAGTTTCTTTTGTCTTTTATTAGCATATTTGGTATTGGAGTAATCCAAAAGTAATTGAAAGTAATCCAGTTAAAGTAACCCTACCCAACCTTGCATATAAAGCACAATCATTCTCTGTGGGTACATGCACCACACAGATGCTCTCTCACTGTAAATCTGATAGCTTGAGCATGTGTAAATAGGGTTGCGTGTTCCATGTGTGGGGGCTCAATTGAAGCCAGGAAGTAGGTCACATCATTTTGCAACTATTACTTCATCATACACGCGAACACAAGGTGACACATAAACACCTACACACACCTATCCATCTGTGTGTTCTCATATAATATACAATGGTATTTTGGGGGATATTAAAGTAATATGGTGTTATTTCACCCTTCGTTCAAATCATGGCTGCACGATTTTGGAAAAAACCTAATTGCTATTTTTCAGACCAGTATTGCAATTTTCATGTGATTTTTGATTTCAAAACAAAAGTGCATTTTCTGTGCCTTTTTTGTGTCATTTTTGTGAGTACATCACTCTCCTGTTGTCCTCGGGTCGAAATGACCCACCACCGTGTAAAAACTGTCAAGACCAGAACAGGAAACAGGACCCACTCGCGTAACGTTACTCACAGTTTTATTTGGGAGAAGAGAAAGGAGCGCAAGCTGGATCCGGAGATCGTTGGTCGCGGGGAATGGGTTGAACGGAAAAAGTCGAAAACCAGGAGAGGAGAGGAGCCGTGGTCGAGATCAAACAAATCATAGCAGGAAAAAAACAAGAGTAAAAATACAGGACAGGCGAAAAAGGGGCTTGCTGTGTAAAAACGGAGATTCGCAGACGGACCGACAAAAGGGGCTGACTGGACAGAGTTTAAATACTGACAGGGAGCCAATCTGTCAACAAGCTCCAGCTGGTACCTACGGCCTGGGCCAATTGGGCGCCATGGCAACCGTGACAGAAGCTGGCGCCGCACGGCAGGGGCCAATTGGGCGCCATGGCAACCGTGACAAAAAAAGCTCGAAAAATCCCTTTGAACTATACTTTATGTAACATTATATGTTATGACTTTTTTTGGTTCTGTCCCAATGGTCGAAAATGAAATAGTGGAGAATGTTGAAGGCCATCTTCACATTTTGAGAAAATGATGAAGGGGTCTTCACAAGAGGTGATGTGCTCAAGAAACTGCCCACGCCCCAAAAGCTTGGTGGTACAGCCAGAAGAGAGCATAAGTTAGCATTCCCCTGTAGCATTGACAAGTGGAATGTCTATTAGTTGGCTGAATCTTTCATTTTTATTTCGTTTTAAGCATGTTTTCATGTGGCGCTAGGCCCTGTTGAAGCAAATTGACTTTTGATGAAGTTAAAACTTTAAATAAACATTAAACCTGTACTTTTGCATTGAATTTGTCTGGCTTTTATATAGCATTATATCGTTTGTGAGATTATAATGATCGGTTTTACTTCAGTTGTCAACGGCACAATTTACACCCACTGTATTCTGACTCATGGCCACTTTTTGTTCTATAGCTTTATTTCTCAAACAGTTTATTTCAGATCCAAAGTAATTGCTACCAGGGATGAACACCATCCCAAAATTATATGTTCCTTTAATTCCTTTTTAAAAAAGGCACTTTAAGTAAAACGTGTCAGGACTTACCCTACTCTCCCCTATTTACATATTGTTTGTAAAGAAAAAAATATATTTAGCCAGTAAATGAAAGATAATATGTTTCATTGCCAGCTTTTAAACTATCTATCTATCTATCTATCTATCTATCTATCTATCTATCTATCTATCTATCTACCCTGGTCATATCCCTCGAGAGGGGTGACCGACAGCAAAACAAAAACATAAACAAAAACAAAGAAAATTAAAAAAGGGGGAAAAGTAGGAAAAAACACACGAAAACAAAATCTGACCATGGCCAACCCAAATGCCCAAACACCCAAACAAGTTAAGCTCCCAAGTTGGTCATGCTTTCGTCCTTCCAGATGAAACAGGACACAAGAAAGCGGCCATGTCACTCAGGTCAGGGTGATACAACACACTCCTCAGTTCAACAGCAGGGCCCGACAGTTTTTACTGGTTTACCCCTGCAGCATCATACAGGTGCCCTGCCCATCCCTTAGAACGCGTCCAAACATCCCACAATCCTTTCACAACACCTTTCCACTCATTCCTATCACCAACAAAAGCTCTAGCTTCCACTACATTTAAACCTCTTTCCTCAAGTGCACGTCTCTAGATCCTCTTCAACATTCGCTCCTCATCCATCCTCTCCATGAGTCCAAATCAACCAAGTACTCTCTTATCCACACGCTTGCTCAGTTCCACTACTACTCCAGTTCTGTCTCTCACAATTTCATTTCTCAATCTATCCAATCTTGTCACTCCTAACATAGTCCTCAAACACTTCATCTCAAAAACATTTAATTTCCTTCTCAAATCTGTGTTCAAGCTCCAAGGCTCTGCACCATACAACACAGTCGGCACAATCACACTCTCATACAGTCCCCTCTTAACATTCATACTCATACTCAAGTCAAGTCAAGTCAAGTCAAATTTATTTATATAGCCCTTAATCACAAAAATGTCTCAAAGGACTGCACAGGATTACAGTTACAAAATTACACAATTACCTGATCTTAAACTAGCAAACCAGCATGCGGGCAAGAAAAAACTCAAAAACCTCAGTGTGAGGAGAAAAGAGAAACCTTGAGAAAGGACCTCACATGTGGTAATCCCCCTTCCAGGATTGAACAGGGTGAATTACAATTAGCATTACTGTACACAGAATAGTAAACACTAGGTAAGATGTTGAAAATGTCCGGAAAGAGCATGACATCAACGACGACGCCAGCTGGTAAATGCAGGGGTTGACATGCTGCAGGTCAGACCCCGGTCCGCTGACCCATCCCAAATCATCCTTCTCCTTCGTATCAGCCAGGCAGGCCTCAGAAAAAGACAGGACAAAACAGAATACGAGGTGGGCATCAATCATATGCTTTGGAAAGGAAGTGTGTCTTAAGCCTCAATTTAAAAACTTCCGTTGAGGTTGCAGATCTTATCTCCAGAGGCAGGGCATTCCACAACACCGGGGCCCGGATGGAGAACGCTCTCGAGCCCGCAGACTTCTTGGCTCTCGGAATCACAAGTAGACCGGCATTTTCCGAGCGCAGACTCCGTGCAGGAACATAGGGGGAAATCAAATCAGAGAGATAAGAGGGTGCAAGCCCATGCAAACATTTATATGTTAATAAGAGAACCTTAAAGTCACATCTTAAGTGGACTGGGAGCCAGTGCAAGTTGGCCAATACAGGTGTAATATGCTCAAACTTTTTAGTCTTAGTCAAAAGTCTAGCTGCCGCATTCTGAACCAGCTGCAAACTTTTAATGCTAGACATCGGGAGACCAGAAAGCAATACATTACAGTAATCAAGCCGAGAAGTAATAAACGCATGAATTAAAATCTCTGCATCTGATTGGGACAGCATTGAACGAATCTTCGCAATATTACGGAGGTGGTAGAAAGCTATTCTAGTAATATTTTTCACATGTAACTGAAACGACAGATTAGGATCAAATATAACACCTAGATTTTTGACCGAGTCACTATGGGTGATATTACATTTGTCTAGGTTCAGGGTAATGTTTGAAAACAAATGACGACACTCTTGTTGCTCATCACTCTCCTCAGAGGACCCAAAACCTTGCTTCCTTGAGTCGCTTTTAAACAATAGCATAAACGTTGCAAACAAATATAGTAAGGTACGCGTCCTGTTTTTAGCCAGTTTGTTGGACCATATGGCAACTCGAAACACACAGCATTCAGTTAGCACCTATAATACCCCCATTACAATTGACTAAAACTGTGTAGGTACTCCCTGAGGAACAACTTTTTTTGTTATATGCAATCAGTAAAAATATCACTTGAGAAAGATGTGTATGCCACATATTTTTTTGGTATGTATAGAGTTCTGTTGAGCTAAATTTCTGCACCACATCACAACAAATAGTACAAAATTTCATAAACTGTTTGCGCAAGTGAGTTACAGAAACACACTGAATACTAATCAGGTTTTTATCTTTCATTTTGCAAAGAAGGGTACTCGTACTGATTAGTTTCAGCTCAGTTCGTTCGACAACAAGGCCTGTTGAATGTCACATTTCCATTTTCATCTTTGGTCTCCTGGTGAGAAGCAGATTTATTGGCATGGGGCTCAATTGTGCCACTGATGAACGGATTTTAGAAAAAAATATAGTGGTGTATAACAAAATCAAGGGATCCTGGGAGCGAATTAAAATACTTCTTGTGTGATTGTTGTGTGATTGTGTCCGGGACAAGTGCCTAGCAAAAGTATTGCGCCCCCCAGATATTGTAGTCATTGCCACTTTTCAAGTTTCAAACATAAAGCTAAAAAACTAAAATTAATTACTAAAAATCAACATGAGACAACCGTGAAATGGAACGTAATTATTTCACCGTGTTATTTTATATTAGTGCGAGAAACTCGTTGTTGAAAAGTAGGTGTTGCAAAATTTTTGGCCAAGTGTTAGGTCAGCTCAACCAACTGACTACGCAAGTTCCCTAAAGATTTCTGAATGATCCAATGTCACCCTGAATAACTAAAAACGACCCTTTTTCATTCATTCATTTAAGTTTCAGTTTAAATCCAGCTGGCCCCTGATGGGCTCAGAGAAGAACCGAGAAAACACATGGGAAATGAAAAAAACTTGCAAACTTACTAAGACCTGGCTGTCCCACTAAAGTTTCGGCCCAAACAAGGAGAAAACTAATCAGAGAAGCAACCAAGAGAATAATTATCACATTGGTTGACCTGCATGCATATACACCTGAGGTGTAACAGTCTGTCAAAGTGCTCTCGTCAGATGAGGCCAAATATGAACTCTTGGGGCTGAAAGCAAAGTTTCACATTTAGCATAACTGTAACACATCACCCTGAAAACATGCCCACTGTCAAACATGGTGGTGGCAGCTTCTTGCTATGGGGTTGTATCTTCCGTAGGGACTGAGAAGAACGTTAGAGTTGATTGGAAGATGCATGGCGCCAAATACAGGACGATTCTGGCATAAAATCTGTTAGGGTCTCCAAGAAACCTGAGGATAGGGCACAGGTTCGGCTTCTAACAGACAACGGTGCTTAACATAAAGCAGAATCTACAATGAAATGGTTTAAAACTAACAATAAAAAGGTGCTAGATTGGCCAAAGTTCAGACTTCAATCCTATCGAACTTTTGTGGAAACATCTGTAAAATGCTGGGCACAAACAATCACCATGAAATCTTAAGGAACTTGAGCTGTTTTGTAAGAAAGATGATAAAGTTAAAACTTATATAAACTCTATGTTGGCAGAATTACTCAAATAAAAACAAGCATTACGGTAAATACATTTCCCAAGCGGGAGAGCACTTTCCTGTGGCCCACCCCGGGCGAGTGCCCCGGCAGCACTGCCCGCTCCCGTGTGTCTAGTTAACTTTATTCACACAGGAAACAGAAAAATACACCGGAAATGCGACTTCAAAATAAAAGAGTACAAGACTGATAAACGTACAAGAGATGCAATTAGACTGATTATTGAAACGTTACTTCATGTGTGTGTGTGTGTGTGTGAAAGATTGTTTTTATATTTGTGAATATAAAAACAAGTTATATTCACACAGTGAATTCTGAGAAATGTTACAACCAAAATGACCAACCTATCAAAGAATGGACAGATATATCTGTTTCAAGATGTGCGAAAATGGAAGTTGTACAAAGTATTAACTGAATGGGGGCCAATGTTTTTCTAACGCTTACTTTTCAGTTATTTTACTTACTAGCACACTATAAATTGTTGAATCAATTTGGTTTCTTTTAGATAATATTTATAATATGTTTGTCTTCCACTATTCGTCTTCATCAATAAACTAAAAAATTAATGTGAGCAACATGTCGGAAAGGCCTGTTGACATCCATGACATTTTTTACCACAAGAATCAACGAGAATCAACCATTTTTCATCAACAATGAACTACAATCAAAAAAACCAAGTGATACAGACAGCTACCATACCAATTTTTTGTCTGTAGCCTGAAATATGGCAATATTTCAAAACTGTTCCTGGGGCAATGCTTTACAGGAGCTTGGACAAAAACAAAAATGAATGTCGAGCAAGTTAAAAGCAGCACTAGCATAACTCACCTTGAGATTTTTTCAAATTAAATTTAGAAAGTTCCATCCATGCTGAATTCTTGGTACAGTGGAACCTCGATTCTCGACCAAATGGCGGCGCCCTCTGTTGGCTGCGGCTGCATCGGCTCGCTACAACGGGTCAGGTGTATCGACATTTCGTTCTGTGTACATTGTTACAAAGAATGACAATACAAAGATTATTATTATTATTATTATAATCCGTTCCATTTCTTTGTACGAAAACCGATTTGTACGATCACCGAAGTCGTTTTTTCCCATTAAAAGTCATGTAAAATTGTTTTAATCCGTTCCAACACCCTAAATGCTTACCACGAAAGTAAACATGAAGCTAACCCAGGCTAATCGTACGTTCGCGTTAGCGTAATCTTCCGTACGAAAGATTACGCTAACATGAACGTGTAAAAATAAAAAAATCAGGTCGTTTACACGTCATTTAGCACCCGGGTCTCCACAACAAGTGGTGAGCGGTAAAAGGATAAAGAAAATAATTATGAGTAGGATTTCTTACCTTGACGGTTGTCTGCAGAAGCCATGCTGTATTCCTGAAAGAAGGGAAACTCGCACACCTTCTTCATATTTTGCTATTATTTCTTTCTTAAATGCAATAGTTGTACGCACTACTCCTCTTTTTTCACCTGTAGCAACTTTGCTGCTTGCACCAACCTTCTTCCGAGGCATAGTTAGGAGTTAAAACACTCCCTTCGCCGCTTTTGAAAAACGAAAGCAGAGAAGGAGTGCGGGTTGCCGTGACAACAGCTCTTCACGAGGGGTGGGGGCAATCTACACTCGTACGCCGCTCAGCATCGCCCCTAGCGTACCGGCGTTTGAACTCCGATTTTTTTGAACGAAAAGCGAAGCAAGAATTTCTCGAAATTTTTGGTCGAGAACCGATTTGTTTGAACTGAGAGGCGTTCGAAAACCGAGGTTCCACTGTATATTATTTTTTTCATCTGTTTCGATCATTTTTTTTAAAGTTTCCTCGTGACTTTAAGTGTGTCTTCTTGTCCTAAAGACATTTTTTTTACGCCTCTTTTGTCTATGCTGACTTTCCAGGTAACCAATGGTGCAGAGCAGCCCAGGAAACAACAACGCTCTGACCTCAACGTCCCCCTTGAGAACAACAACGTACCAGACGTAAGATTTGTATTCTTATGCTGTGTCCCCTGATGCCTTTGCACATTTTTCAAAACGTCAAGCTGGTTTTAAACAACAGAGATGGCTCGATTGATGTGGCGATGCCAATGTGTGACTGCCGAAAGTGGAAAGTAGTATTAATGGTGAATAGGCGGTGGTTGTTTACTATATGTGAGCCAAGCAAGCTCTGTTTTTGTCCTTGGTGGGCTTAATTGAGCAGATTACGTGCTGTGAGATTAGGTTGAATAGCAATCATATCAAAGCTCACCTCGAAAAATTATCACGTTTCTACAGAAATGTGTGCAGGGTTATTCATTTCTACTCTGTTCGCCCACTTCTACAGTGCTTCTGGGTGTAAAAGGCACCAGATGGGTCCATTTTGACATTAAAGTTGGTACAGTGGAACCTCGGTTCTCGACCATAATCCCTTCCAAAACCCTGTTCGAAAACCGATTTGTTTGATCACCGAAATCATTTTTCCCATTAAAAATAATGTAAATCGTTTTAATCCGTTCCAACACCCTGAATGTTTACCTTGAATGTTTAACGTAAACATAAAGCTAACCCAGGCTAATCGTACGTTCGCGTTATCGTAATTTTCCGTACAAAAGATTCCCCTAACATGAACGTGTAAAAATAAAAAAATTAGGTCGTTTACAAGTCATTTAGCACCCGGGTCTCCACAACAAGTGTGAGTGGTTCATTGGAAAGGGGGCTCCGTTCCAACACCCTGAATGTTGGGCTCCGTTCCAACACCCTGAATGTTTAACGTAAACTTAAAGCTAACCCAGGCTAATCGTACGTTCGCGTTATCGTAATCTTATGAATAAGATTTCTTACCTTTGTGGTGGTCAGCAGAAGGCGCTCGCACACCTCCTTCATATTTGGCTATTATTTCTTTCTTAAATGCAATAGTTGTACGCACTACTTTTCTTTTTTCACCTGTAGCAACTTTGCTGCTTGCACTGACTTTCTTCGGAGGCATAATAAGGGGCTAAAACACCCGTACGCCGCTCAGCATCGCACCCTAGTGTACGCACTCACGCATTACCGGCGTTCGAACTCCGATTTTTTGACCGAACAGCGAAGCAAGAATTTCTCGAAATTTTTGGTCGGACACCGATTTGTTCGAACTGAGAGGCGTTCCAAAACCGAGGTTCCACTGTACTTGCATAATATAACTAGAGGGTACATATCCTGTAATCTTAACAGGGTTCTCGCGGATACTTAAAAAGTCTTAAAAGGCATTGAATTTCTTATTTGAAAAATAAGGCCTTGATTGGCGTTAAAATGCCTTAACTCCAATTCTCAAAAATCTTATGAATGTGAACCCTTTAATAAGATTTATATTTTTTTGGACTTAAAAGATTTAGTAACATTTATCAATTGTCTTTTTTAGTCATTCAATAATTTACTTTCGTGGCAACATGGTGAGGCAACAGTAACGGAACTATCAAAATGGTGATGTGGTTTCAGTCGGGCCTTTCAGAGCAGACACATTTCTTAGTCTACTCACAATACAAAATTATATTTTATATGTAATACATAATATAATGAATATTTGTGTTTTTTTGTGATTTATTGTGTGTTTTTTGTCGCCTTGGTCCAAAGGCATTAAAAAGTCTTGAATTTACCTCGCCATATGCCGTAGGAACCCTATTTTAAATTCATCCGCGTTAAACTATAGGCAATGCATGCCAAACTTTATGTTCTCAGGTGGGCCGGATCAGTAAAAGAAATGTCAATGTCAAATATTTTGCTTCGTTTTTCAGTACTATGCTTTATCATTTAGCCAACATTTTTAACCGACGCTACCAATTTTAATCACGGATGATAAGGTATCTTCTCTAAGCACAACGCATTTATTCACAAACAATGGGAAAAATGATTGTCATCCTTTGAATTCAGTGTGTTAGCAATTTGTTTATTTTAAAAGTTGAGTAAATGCAGCTTTACCCCTGAACCAACTCACCATAAACATCATAAACAAACAAGTGAACAAGCAATAATATTAGTGTCACGGATCAGACAGACAAGGACCAGAGTTGCTTCACGTTAAGAAAGTTTATTTAGTCTTGGAGTGAAGAGAAAATCTTCAGGTGGAGATTTGGGACTACCTTTAAGGAAGATGAGGAAGAGGAAACCGAGCAACAAAATTGGTGTGGCAGGTCTTGGAGTAGGTAAAACACATGTCTGGAAGACCGGGGCATAAGAGAAGGCAGAAGGGTCAAACAGGTTCAGGTTCAGAGTCAAAAACGCAGTTCTGGGTGTAGGCTTTGCAGACGATCTGACAAAGGTAGGCTGTAAGGCAGGGCTTTAAATACAGAGCTTGATTATCAGGGAATTCAGAACAGCTGGTGGTAAACGAAAACAGACAGGTGGAACTGATCAGGGTGCAGTGACATAACAGGGAGGTGATTGGTGCTGGTTACCGGTAGAGAGAGAGTTCATGACAATCAGATCAGATTTCTAGGCTGGATTCACACTTAATGTCAGCTCTTTTACACCTTTAGCAGCTCTAGAGAGGATTAGGTTCCCTTTTTTTTCTACATACTCAGATATTTACAGCAGGCCGGATTAAGTCATCAACTGGGCCGGATCCGGCCCACGGATGCTTGAGATGTCTGCTATTTTCTTAGAGATAAAATAGATTTTCCTGGAAACAGTTCTCACCAGGAAGTGGGGCGTTCATGTAAAAACAGAACAGCTCCAAAGAAAAGCGCCCACAGACATTCTGCACTGGATTTGTGGTACGTTTAAAGACATAAGCCGCATTTGGAATTACTATGTTTTTCCTTTTAAAAGTGCTATGCTTTTTTCTGTGTTACAGATGTTTGACATCTAAGTTCTTGATAATTAAATTGTTCAAATGAGTTACACTTGATTAACGCTAATTGTATCATTATCCGGAGCATGGCTGGGAAAACAGAATCACAGTCAATGGTTTCTGCTGGTGTACATAAAAAGCGCACCCAAGCCGTTTTCAGAAGATGGGAGAGGCTGCTAATTGGAGACAAAACATGTGCTAAAATTCTGACAGAATGTTGATTGAAGCAAGAGATTACGTTGACTGCGTTTTCAGTGAGCATGTCTCTCTTATCACAATGAAAAATATATGAGCAATAGGGCTACAGCAGGTTTCTTTAGTTTACATTTAATTATACTTGACATTTTGGACAAACATATTTGAGACACTCTGTTAAAAGGGTCCTCATGGACAAAAAATTGCGATATTGACCAAAATAGGGGATGTGTCATTGGTAACCTTTAAGGGACCATTATTTTTAATTGTTTTTTTCCCTCAAAACTAAGGACTCCAGCATGCCAAATTTCAAAGTCTAATAACCTTATCAATTTTTGACTTACCTCAATTTATATTATGCGTTCTTTGAAAAAATGCAACGGAAATCCATACATTTTAAAATTTTGGCACACGAGGATCAGACGCTGCCCTACTTGCGAACGAGACGATAGTTCGTAAGTTGAATTTGTTCGTAAGTTGCTTCAGTGCTATATTTTGTATGTTTAAGGTTTGTATAAGTAACCTGTGTTGTTTTGAACTAAATTTAAACATGTCATAAAATAATATGCTCTATAAAGATAGATAAAGTTAAGTTCAACTTACTTTTGGAAGATGAGCTTTAAGAGTTAGGCGACTTCCCCTTCCGTGGTCAAAAGCGATCTGACCATTTTCTCAACCGCATCAAGCTTCCTTATTCCACTTTCACTTCAAATGAAACGACTCCCCTCTTCTTTGCACTTTACACCAAACATATTGAACGGATGCACGAGATATTAAACAATAAAAATGTCAAAGTTCTTCTGGAGATACAGTATAGAATGTTTACACACAAACTAGGAAGAGGAAGTGTATTTTTCTCCCTCCGGGTGGATGCCCGGTGACCTCTCACAGCGCCACACGCCGGTAGCGGCGGAAAAAAAACGCTACAGTGCAGTAATGTCCTGTACTCGGAAAAAGGTGCACAATAAAAAAATCTAACTTACAGCAATGTCCGGATATTTTCGGCAACCCGAAAAATTGATCGTATCTACCGTCTAAGTCAAATGGTTTTAAGTAGGGGAGCGTCTGTATTTGATACAGCGGTCACATGTTTTTTCCATTCGAAATCGTAGAATGGAACCCATGTTTAGATGTCACGTCAGAAAAACTTGCAGGCTTACTTTTTGTATTATTTCGTATTATTACTCCTAAAGAATAGATGAGAGAACTGTCTTAGTACTAAAAAATGTTTTTTGGTTTTCTAAGTTGTGGTAAAGCATATCATTGCAAATATTGCCATTAAGTTACTTGTTATGCAGTAGCACAGAAAGTATAATATAATGGGTTTTCTAAATAAGGGCAGGGGTTTGGTACACAATGGCAGGCAGCGAGGCATCAGTATCCAAAACACTGAAGGCAACCAAACATAATCCAACAGACTGACTAAATGTTCGGTGATCGAGTAATTCTATGGCATTCCAATAGTTCATCAGGTGGTACTCGTAATCCGGGGGGTCAGGCAGGGATACGGGAACTGAATAACCAAGAGAGCTGTGACATGGGTGCTACAAACATGATAACAAAGACAACAAACTAGCAAAGAACCAAGGGGGCTGGGTTCTGAAAAAAAGAGAGTAAGAATTATGATAGAAGGAAAAACAAAACAAGTGACAACAACTATGAGAAGGAAACTAGAGCCCAGAAGTGAGTGACCGAATAAAGTAAGGGAAAGCGACACAAAGGTAAAAAAAATACTGACAGAGAAACAGAAACCAGAGTACAGGATTTTAACAAATATTTACAGTGATGTTGTTATGAAAAATGTCAAGTTATATGTGAATAAAGATGTCCTGTACTTTACATTGCTGAATAGAACACAAGAGTACCTAAAGGCCACCTATTACTAGTACTCGAAGCAGAGATTGCAGTTACACTTTAGGCCTGAGGTAGCAATAGTGAGTAGAAAAATGAAAGCTTTGCACTATTTTCATGCAACTAAACCTCTGAAATGAGGAATCCATTCTTTTCACCGAAACCATTCACAATAAGAAGTTTTCACTAAATTCAGTTTTCTGTTTTTGTTTTGTAGACTACCAAAAAGGTTGCATCGTTCCCCAGCTTCGTTGATGGTAAGTTCTTCTGACTGTATTTCGGTTGTTCATATCAAAAGTCAGGCATTTTCAGAATTGAGGCAATAACAGCTTGAAATCCTTTTGTTTTCAAAGATTGAAAAGTGCTTACATTTTGGGTTAAGTACTTGCAAATGCTTGAAATTGTTGCAATCTTTCACAAGTCTGCTTGAACATGATACCGACACTGCTCTCTTGTGGCTTTGCAGTTGCATTTCTTCCCTCACGATTACCGGCAGCTCACATTAGTTTGTATGCAATTTCCCTATGAAGCATCATTGCCCCCTATGGGTCACGCCCATTAGGACAGGTGCATGCTACAAGGTTTACGTATCAATACTGAAAATTTATTATTGGTCATGCAAAAATTCAAAGTGATACGTTCTAGTTATTTGCTACATCTCCGAAAAGTATTTGAGTTGTTAACTGAATCCCTTTAGAGTAAAGGTAACTAGTTACCGGGGAAAGTAACTACTTCCGTTACTTTAAAAAAAAGTTGTTTGTCGAAGAGTTTGAAATTTTCTGAGCAAATACGAAACACTGCGTTTACTTGTAGAGATGCGAATTCTGATAGAACCGGCTTTTTCCGTTCGACTCATTAAAGAGAGCCGGCTCTTTTGGGTCACCAAACAGCTCTTTGGGTTGTTTTTGTTGATTTTATCCATACATTACCACTTATCAGGTAATATTATGCACAAAATGACATACACAAGGAAAAAAGGTAAACAAAAGTACAAAAATAAAGGAAAATACATTAAGGCTCCCCAAAAAGATCTGGTTCTTTCAGGTCCTAAACGACTCTTCGGGTTGTTTTTGTTGCTTAAATCCCTATGTCATTAATCTACCATCATGCAACATTATGAACGGAATGACTTAAAAGGGGACAAAATAAAGGGGAAAAAAATGTACAAAAATGGACAATATTTACCAACCAAATGGCACTGTTGTTGAGACCAAGCAATTCTAACTTTAGACCTCTAGATGATGTCATTGAATAAATGAACCAAAAGCCCTATATAAATGTAGTCCATTTACCATATACCATAAAGGAAAACAGAATAAAGTTGATCTTTTTACAAAAGCAAAGTAAGACCGAAAAGCGCATGAAATATAATTAAGGTATTTATGAATCTATAAAAAAAGGTAAAACGCATAACAATTTTAACCTTTTAATTACTTAATAAATTCAAAGGCGTCTCTGAGGAAACGAGCTGTTGATTGGTGGGGTGCCGGCTCACTTTGTCCAATTCCAAGAGCCAGCTCATGGAGACGTTTAGTTCGCGAACGATACGGGTCGGTGCTATCCAATGTTCCCTGTAATTTTCCAGGGGTCTGAGCGTTCACGCAAAGTCGGTGAGCAACGCTTGAAACAACAGTGAGCAACAGCAATCACAAGTGTGGCAACTAAATCATTATCAAACATGTCCAAAACTTGACATTGCGTTACATTTTGCTGAGTTTCCGGCAATGCAAAAATAAATTTCACTTTTGAATGAATTGACTAATGTATTATTGCAAAGGTTGTACGGCCTACAAACCTCAATTCTTTCACAAGATATCCATTCTTGTTATAACAAGAACAACCTGAAGAGCCGTTTAGGACCCGAAAGGACCCTTAACTTAAGGACCCTTTTAGTGAGCTGATCCAAAGGAGCCGGTTCTCGAAAAACTCTACTGACTTTACTCAACTTTGTTCTACTTCGACCTTGACTTCCAAATACCGCATTTAGAACACAACGTCAGGGTAACCCTTGTATTTTTACCTTTATGCACTGTAACTAACTTAATACACTTCTTAATTAGCAATTTCGAGCCCTGATTTTTGTGAGCTGGCTAGATTTTCTTTTGCGCGGAAACGCTCTCGGTAGTGCGCAATTGCGCACACACGCAGCTTAAAAGGAACATTGCGCTGGATAGATTTTCTTGGGCGCTGAGAATGTGCTATCCAAACTCAGCCCCCATCTCGCCTTTTCTTGCGGCGCATGAGTAAATACTATATTTGTAATCTCTATCCTACTATATGGTAGTCGGTATTTTCAATGGTGACTTGATCAAAAATGTATTCTAAGGAGAGTGGAGGTTTGTGTGGGCAAAACGCCGTTGGCCTTCTGCAGCCAAAGTGACTCACCATAGAAAAAATAATTAATTAGATGACCCTGTTACTGAAAAAATAGCGCCGTTACGTAACGGCGTCATTTAGATTGTTATTGCCAACAATCAGATCGGGGCGGTGCAACCACTCCTTGAGTGGCTGCCTTGTTCGCATCACCATATCACAGACGGATTAATCTCAGCCTGAGCTTACTCACGCAGCACGCCTCCATCAGTTCCTGGCCGGTAGCCGTCTCATTATTTGCACAATCTGTTATTGTTCTATCAACTTGGAGCGTGGTTCAGTTTCACCACACCCACATTATATACTCTGTCAGGCCCTTCTGTTGTTTTTTTATTAATACTCCTCTCTCACCGGTGTAGTCCCAGGACCCTGTGAGCCCGAAGATCTGATTGATGGAATTATCTTTGCGGCTAACTATCTGGGATCCACGCAGCTTCTGTCTGAGAGGAACCCTTCCAAGAACATTCGCATGATGCAGGCCCAGGAAGCAGTCAGCAGAGTCAAGGTACTAAAAAACAAAATGCAACTTGTAATTAATTTGATTAAGAGAACACAATACAGTTTCCCTTGTGGTATCGCAGTTTACTTATCGTTTTTTCTTCGGTCTAGAAAGCTTTAACATATATAGCCTTCAGTTTGCAAACAGCTTGTGAGTTTTTTTTGAAGAAAAAGGTGATGCAACACAGTGGTAATCATGGCCCTGTCCTTGCTTTTCTTCAGCGTTTTGCAGTCGTTCAAAATTGAGAAGGAGGTTGCAAATTTCTGAGATGGAACATCATTCAATTGGTTATTCACTACTGTTCAAAGGTTTTCCATGAAAAAGTCACTCTTCTGTTTAGCTATGTCCTATGTCTTTGATATTTTGCCTTAGAGGCCAGCATCTCTGACTCGCTTCTTCACTGTAGTTGTTGAGCTTGGTGGCCTTGGGGGTAGGGAGCCTGTCTCGAGACTGGGAGGTTGCTGGTTCAAGCCTCGGACAGGTCATACCTAAGACTTGGGATCGGGGGTTGGAATTTGGGGGGGTTGGTCATTTAATGACTCCGAACACATCAGTTGGGTGAGCGAGGGGGCTGGGAATCCCCTCTTCTGTATCAATCTCCCAGAAAGAGTCAGAAATGTGAATGTGTTCTTGACTCTACTCACCTGTGATGCATCTACTTCTCAAATTAGAGACTTTAATGTACTTGTCCTCTTGCTTAGTTGTGCAGTGGGGCATCCCACTTTTCCTTTTACTCTGACTCTTCTGTGTTCTGTGGAGGAAGCAGTACCTACTGTTGTAGGATATCTTCAGTTCCTGGCAAATGCACGCATAGAAAAATAGAATAGTTTGTCAAGTTTTACATAAAAGTTTTCTTTTTCTTTTTTTAATCACAGTCACAAATGGGATGCCCCAGATACTTGACTAGCTCAAAAGAAGGTCACCACGTAAACTGTTTTCAGCTGTTTTTATTTGTTTAGCACAGTCTCAAAGGGCTGTCCAGGCTACAGACTACCTCAACACAGACACCATCAACATGAAATATAGGTTATAACATAATGCCCGGTTGGAAGCTCCCATTTCCCAAATCTTGACCGATACACCTGGTTCTAGATGATGTCATTCATCAGGTCTTAGTGCCGCTACGATGGCTCAAAATTTAGCCTCACCCTTCTCCCTCAGGGACAAAAGTATGAGGTTAAAGTAATTCATAAGCTATTGAATATAAGTGTGTTTTATCCTAGATTTAAGCACTTCCACTGAGGTTTCAGATCGAATCTCAAGGGCCTTTTAACACAAAACACAATTTATTATTAAAACACTAGCGTGGGTTTCTATACAACAATGTAGATATTCCATTACAAAAAGACATTTGCAGCTAAATAGTCACGTTCACAATGTATAGGGTGTATTTGTGACTGGTTTGTTATCTTCAAAGTGTATGTTAATTGAAAAAAAAACTGTGCTTTTACTTCACAAAATAAGGATAATTTCCAAGTCACCCCAAATTTTTTAATGGAAATGTAGGATGAAAGGTATTTTCAAATAGTAGTTCAGTCGCTGCCAGGGTTGGGTAGGGTTACTTTAACTTGATTACTTTCAATTACTTTTGGAGTACTCCAATACCAAATATGATAATAAAAGACAAAATAAACTAAATATCTAAAAAATTATGACTCACAGCACGTGGTAAGCTTTCTCTCCTGGCTTTGATCTCTTTGATCTCCGGCAAAACTAACATCAAATGCGACAGAAACAAAATGAAATTAAATCCAAACAGCTTGCCAACATCATTTTTGTCGTTTCCTGTATTCCGTTACTCCCCAAGCCTGCAAAAATGTAGTCATTTTATTCATATTTAGTTTCTTTTGTCTTTTATTAGCATTGGTATTGGAGTAATCCAAAAGTAATTGAAAGTAATCACGTTAAGGTAACCCTACCCAACCCTGGAGGCTGCCCTACTTACAAACGAGATGATCGTTCGTAAGTTGAATTTGTTCATAAGTAGCTTCAGTACTATATTTTGTATGTTTAAGGTTTATGGCTTGTATGAGTAACGTGTATTGTTTTGTACTGAAAAATAAACATTTGATTAAATAATATGCTCTATAAAAATAAATAAAGTTAAGTTTAACTTACTTTTGAAAGATAAGCCTCAAGAGGTCCTCTTCTGTGTTTGTAAGTGGCCGAAAAATAGCAATCCAACCATTTTCTCAACCGCATCAAGCTTTCTTATTCCACATTCATTTAAAAAAATAACGGCTCCTCTATTTTTTAAACTTTACACCAACCATGTTGAATGGATGCACGAGATATTAAACAATAAAAATGTCAAAGTTCTTAGCACGCTGGAGATGCAGTATAGTATGTTTACACACAAACTAGGTAGTGTCACAGTGCCCCTGGCTCCCTCCGTTTGGCGCCAGCTGCGGCTCGTTGTCTGATTGGCTTCCCTCCTGTTTAAGCTCAGTGCTCTCACTATGGGCGGCAGTAGCTCAGGAGGTAGAGTGCTCGTCTTGGGATCAAGGGATCCCAGTTCGAATCCCGGCTCGTCCGTGTTACATGTCGAAGTGTCCTTGGGTAAGACACTGAACCCCTAACACCCCCAATAAGCAGGTTAGCGCCTTAGATGGCTGCAAGGCCGCTATTGGGAAATGTGGAGCACATTGTAAAGCGCTTTGGGAAGTCATTGACTTGAAAAGCGCTATATAAAATGCAGATCATTTCATCATTTCATCATTTCACTCACCCTTTGTCAGTCCGTCAACAAACCTCTGCACCTGCGAGATGTGTGTTTTGACTCTGTCCGGTTTCCTGCTTGTGTTTCCTCTCTGGTATCGTTCCCGTCTATTTTGTCCTGTTTAATATCAATCTCCAGTCCCGTTCCCGGCTATTTTGTTCTGTTTGTTATCGATCCCCAGTGTCTGGTAGCATTCTCGTCTGGTTTGTCCTGTTTAATTTCGATCTCCAGTGTCTGGTAGCATTCCCGTCTGGTTTGTCCTGTTTAATTTCGATCTCCAGTGTCTGGTATCATCTCCGTCTATCTCGTCCTGCTTGTTATCGGACTCCAGTCGGGTGCTTTTTGTTGTGTATTCTTTATAGGCCTGCTTGATCCATATAATATATAATACACCAAACTGTGTATATGTCTGCCAATCTGGCTTTGCACAAATACCTCTTTGGTGAATTGTAGCCAAGCCTTTGTAGTTTATTTATGCAGCTCGTTTCTGCTCGGTACTTCGTGTTTGATGTAATATTTAAGTGGCTTTAATCCTCTCTCACTCTTTCCCGCTGTCTGTCTCCTCCTTCCCCACAGCTGAAAATCTGGTTATTTATGTGGTTCATAATTTATTTTTTTAATTATCATATTTTGAACTTTTTTTTCAGGTTTTACTACATTCTTATTTAGGTTTTTTTTGGAGACATTAACATAAATAAAAATTAAAATGAACAGAAAATATCTGGGGCAGCACGGCGGCGCAGTGGTTAGCGCGTGTGCGGCACAGTTCTAAGGTCTTGGGAACCTCCTGTGTGGGTTCAAATCCAGCTACCGGACTTCCTGTGCTGAGTTTGCACGTTCTCCCCGTGCTTGTGTGGGTTTCCTCCGGGCACTCCGGTTTCCTCCCACATTCCAAAGACATACATTTCAGGTGGATTGGCCGGTCCAAATTGTCCCTAGGTGTGAATGAGCGAGCGAGTTGTCTGTCCCTGTGTGCCCTGCGATTGGCTGGCAACCAGTTCAGGGTGTCCCCTGCCCACTGCCCGATGATTGCTGGGATGGGCTCCAGCACCCCGCGACCCTACTGAGGATGAGTGGTGCAGCTAATGAGATGAGATGAGAAAATATCTGTTAGCTTCACAAAACTATGTTCTGTTTTTTTTCCCTTTGTAATAAATTAAGAAAATAGTCATCAAAATCAGCAAAATCATGTGCAAGATTTTTGCTTTATTTTATTATTTTTGCAGTGCCGTCCTGAATAAATTAGTGAACCGATGTGCCTGTGCAAACTCATAAGAACAAAATTTGTAGATCAAAAAAGAAAAGAAAAAGACTCATCCCAACTGACTTTCGGTAGTGGGCACTCTAGACACGTTGCCGGCCAATCACAGGGCCCATTGGAGACACACGCTCACTCATTTCTGGGGACCATTCGGATTAACTAATCAACTTAGCATGCACAGGTATACTGAACCCTGGGCTTCTGAACTGTGAGGCGGACATGCTCGCAGTCATCCACCGTGCCAATCAATTTGTTTATTTCATTGACTCAGCTGCCAATGGTATTTACAGCACGGTGACCTCTTCAAATGCTTCAGGTTATCCGGAATTCCATCCATTATTCAGATTGATGGTCCTGAGAAGGGGTGAAGGATTTAGTAAGCTATCCTATCTGACACCAGGCAAGGTTAAATTGACACGTTTTTTTCTGAACTTGCATGCTGTCAAGAACCAGAACCGGACAAGGACCCAAACGCGTGACGTTGTCAAACGAGCCTTTTATTTTACAGGAAATGGGGAGTCATGCACGTTAGGCAGTTGTCTGGCGTGAAATGATAGAAAGCCAGAGTCCGACGAGATCGATACCAATTGCCCGAGTCGATATCGGACAGAAGGGGTCGATACCGGACACGACGGACAGACAGGATTGAAAATGAAACAGGATATCGAAAATAAACAGGACAAACTAGACGGGAATGAAAACTGGAGAGAATAATAAACAGGACAAAAATAGACGGGAACGAAACTGGAAACTGATATTAAACGAAAGCCGGGGGGAATCGGAGAGGAGGCGGACTTGCTAACACGAGGTGGTGTATCCCTGGATTTTCACAAAGAAAAGATTTCCATCTGCCGCAGGGATGTCGAACTTTTGGACTAGCGTGACGTCATCCACTCCGCTACAAGCACCCCTAGGGCATCATGTTAATCTGTTAATAAACAACGGGGTAGACTGCTGGAAGTGTGAATTTCCCTACGGGGATGAATAAAGTATCTATCTATCTATCTATCTATCTATCTATCTATCTATCTATCTATCTATCTATCTAAACACGACAAAAATAAACGGGAACAATACCGGACAGGGAATACCAACAGGAAACAGGACAGAGTCAAAACCCACGTCTTGCGGGGGCAGAGATTCGTTAACGGACTGACAAAGGAAAATTGAGAGCACTGAGCTTAAATAGACAGAAAGCCAATCTGTCAATGAGCCGCAGCTGGCGCCACACGGGTGGGGCCAATTGGGCGCCATGGCAACCGTGACACATGCGTGGATTCCGCGTGGAAGTTCTTCCTATTTAAACTTTGTGTTTTTTGACCTAGTGTCAAGTCACAAAATGTCTCAAAGGACTGCATAGGTTACAATGACACTATCCACTGATCTTAAACCAACATGCGGGCAAGGAAAAACTCAAAACTTCAGCACAAGGAAAATAAGAAACCTTGAGAAGGGGCCTCACAAGTGGTAATCCCCCTCCCAGGATGACCGGGGTGCATTTGGGTAACAGTTCACAATGCTGCAAAGTTTCAAGGGATATTGTGTATTATTTAGCACCACCTAGTGGTAAGGGAGTGCTTCATTCATTTAAAAAAACCAACATTGATTTGAATAACAAGCAAAAACATATGAAATAACAGATACATGTGCAATTAAAACTCGTAGGTCGATAAATTTGCATTTATTTTACATAACAGAAAAGGAGCTGACATGATTTTCTGACATCTTGCTGCTACGGGTACCCCCAAAAAGCAGAAACTTTGTAAAAAGCTGTGATTTAAAAAATAGCGCTTTTTGGTGACTTTGCAATCTTCCTTGTGCTGTGTCGTTTTTGGTTGGAGTATGCAATACAGCGACATCTAGTGGTCAAATATTTTAGTGTCCCTTTGAGCTTCAAATTCAGGGTTCAAGCGTCAAAGCTGCTTTAAGTCAAGAGTTAAAGCATTTAAGCTTCTTGAATACATGAGTTGAAACCAGTTTGTATTATTTCGTGTCTTGAAACGCTTAAAAAACTGATTTCATTAAAAAAATATATTGATTTGAATAATAAGCAAAAATACATGCTTTTTTTTTTAAATACTCATAGGTTGAGACATTTGTATTTCCTTTACACAAGGGACGCCTATCTTGCTGCTAGAGATACCGACAATACACAACAACTTTGTGAAAGAGGAAATGATAAGAAAAAATGGTGCAGTTTGGTCACTTTGAAATTCCGTAGTTTATATTCTTCTTTGAGCTTTGTACCGCTCACTTTCAGATGCACTACACGATGAAAACACATCTGTGGCGACATAGTGTCCCACACCATCTTGCTGCTACAGATTGCCCCAAAACACAAAAACCTTGTGAAAGACTAAATGATAAAAAAAAATGGTGCAGTTTGGTCTCTTTGAGTTTCTGTAGTTTGTATTCTTCTTTGTGCTTTGTAGCGCTCACTTTCAGTTGCACTACACAATAAAACAACATCTGCGGCGACATGGTGCCCCACCCCTTCTTGCTGCTACAGGTTTTCCCAAAACACAAAAACCTTGTGAAAGACTAAATGATAAGAAAAAATGGTGCAGTTTGGTCTCTTTGAGTTTCTGTAGTTTGTATTCTTCTTTGAGATTTGTAGCCCTCACTTTCAGTTGCACTACACAATAAAACGATATCTGCGGCGAAATCCCATCCCTCACCATATTGCTGCTACAGATTTTCCCAAAACATAAAAACCTTGTCAAAGACTTAATGATAAGAAAAAATGGTGCAGCTTGGTCACTTTGAGTTTTCGTATTTTCTATTCTTCTTTGTGCTTTGTAGCACTTACTTTTAGTTGCACTACACAATAAAGAGACATCGGCGGTGACATAGTGTCCTACATCATCTTGCTGCTACTGATACCCCCAAAACACAAAAACTTTGTGAAAGACTGGGACACAAAATGAGGAGAAAAATGGTGCAGTTAGGTCACTTTAAGTTACTCCAGTTTGTATTTTTCGTCATGTTTTGTAGCGCTCACTTTCAGTTACACTACACAATAAAGAAACATCTGAGGCGACATAGTGTCCCACACTATCTTACTGCTAAAGATACCCCCAAAACACAAAAACTTTGTGAAAGACTAGGACACAAAATGAGGAGAAAAATGGTGCAGTTTGGTCACTTTGAGTTTCTCTAGTTTGTATTTTTCGTTATGCTTTGTAGCGTTCACTTTCAGTTACTCTACACAAAAAAGAGATATCTGAGGCGACATAGTATCCCATACTATCTTACTTCTACACATACCCCCAAAACAAAAACCTTGTGAATGACTAGGACACAAAATGGGGAGAAAAATGGTGCAGTTAGGTCACTTTAAGTTACTCCAGTTTGTATTTTTCGTCATGTTTTGTAGCGCTCACTTTCAGTTACTCTACACAATAAAGAGACATCTGAGGCGACATAGTGTCCCACACTATCTTACTGCTACAGATAACCCCAAAACACAAAAACTTTGTGAAAGACTAGGACACAAAATGAGGAGAAAAATGGTGCAGTTTGCTCACTTTGAGTTTCTCTAGTTTGTATTTTTCGTTATGCTTTGTAGCGTTCACTTTCAGTTACTCTACACAAAAAAGAGATATCTGAGGCGACATAGTGTCCCATACTATCTTACTTCTACACATACCCCCAAAACACAAACCTTGTGAATGACTGGGACACAAAATGGGGAGAAAAATGGAGCAGTCTGGTCACTTTGAGTTTCCATTGATTGTATTCTCCTTTGTGCTTTGTAGCGCTTACTATCAGTTGCACTGCACAATAGACATCTGTGGCTACATAGTGTCCCATACCATCTTGCTGCGACTGATAACCGCAAAACACAAAAACGTCGGGAAGGACTGGGCAACTAAACAATAAGAAAAATGGTGCAATTTGGTTACTTTGAGGTTTTCGTAGTTTGTATTCTTTCTTGTGCTTTGTAGCGCTTAAAAGCTTTAATGCTGCTTTAAAAGCTTGATTTTTTTTTTATTTTTTTTTAATCTTTCGACACATTAATAACACTTAAGACTCAGTCGTTATGTTCCAATCGGATGCTCCCTGTTTTGCTGCTTCCTTTTCAATTATATTCTCTTTAATGTGTCTCTTGGAGTTGTTCTTGACATTTGCCTATTTTCTCGCCTTCAGAACCAAGACGGAGACGCTCACACCCTGACTGAAGTCGATCTATTCATCTCCACTCAGAGGATCAAGGTCCTCAATGCCGACTCACAGGTGCGTCCATTCCTACCGGTATTTTTTTAACGACCTCGGAAAAATAACGTTGTTTACTCTCACTCAAAATGGAGAAGAGTGTAGTGTTGTTGGGCTCCTCCTAAAATCCCCCTGCAGAGTTTATAACGTTGCAGAGGATTAGAGCAGACGTTGTAATACCCAAAATGATTCTCAAACAGCTGTCAGGATGACTTGACACGCACAGTGCCGGATTTTAGCTTCTTCCTTTAGATGCTAGAACCGGGGTCCTCAGTTAGCGGACTGCGGTCCACGACCGGACCGTGGCACACCTCCCTGCGGACCCAGGGAGAATGGTCCTTTATTTAACAAAACAAAAAAAACTTTATTAAAAACATATATTTGTCCGCGGGCGGTGCAGAGGTGCAGGGTTGAAGTCGAGCTACCTCCCCGTGCCTCCCCTGTGTAGAGTTTGCATGTTCCCCCCGTGCCTGTGTGGGTTTCCTCTACAGGTCGCGCCGAAGAGGACAGGTACATGCTACACCTAACCAATGTTCCCTGTAATTTTCCTCGGGTCTGAGCGTTCACACAAAGTCGGTGAGCAGCGCTTGAAACAACAGTGAGCAACTGTAATCCCAAGTGTGGCAAGATAATTAATTATCAAACATGTCCAAAACTGGACATCACGTTACATATTGCTGAGTTTCCGGCAATGCAAAATTATTTTTCTCTTTTGAATAAAATGACTAAAGTACTATTGCAAAGGTTGTACGGCCTACAAACGTCGTTTGTTCTAACAATTCTTTCACAAGATATCCATTTCTTTTTATTTCCTGACATATTTTGTCGCATAATATTAACATTTTGGGGGGCTTATTTAGTCGGTTGCAAGATACAGAACTGTACTTAGTCACATTTTTTAGTGGAAGTACAATGTTGGCAACAAGATTCACTTGATATAATTGGAAATGATTTGAATGCAACACAAACTTTTTCTTCTTCTTACCGTGTTTTTTTCTACTTTTTAAAAATTCCTTTAAAAAAAATTCCAATTGTGTTTATTTTTTCCGAGCTGTTACTTTTTTCTTTTTATTCTCTATTTACTTTTTTCCTACATTTCTTTCTTTTCTTTATTCTGGCTTTTTCCTAAATTTTTCCTTCTTTTTTTCTCTTCCTTTTGTTTCTTTTTTTCTCAGCTTTTCACTACTTTTTCATTTTGGTGTTTTTTTCTTTTTTGTTCCATTCCCCCCTTCCTTTAAGTCATTTTGTGCATAATTTTACAGAATATTTGGTCATGTTGGGATTAAAGAAGCAAAAACTACCTGAAGAGCCATTTAGGACCCGAAGGAGCCGGTTCCCTTTAGTGAGCCGGGCCAAAGAAGCCGGTTCTCAGCAAACTGTACTAACTTTACTCAACTTTACTCGACTTCAAAATACCGCATTTAGTATGAGTATAAGGTCAGAGGAACCCGTGTATTTTTACCTTCATGCACTGTAACTTTGACTTAAGTCGCTTCTTAATTAGTCATTTTGAGCCCTCATTTTTGTGCGCTGGCTAGATTTTCTAGTGCGCTGAGAATGTGCGAGCAGTGCGCAATTGCGCACGCATGCAGCTTAGAGGGAACACTGGTTGTCATTAACATTTTGTTTGTTTCTGCAGGAAACCATGATGGACAACGCGTTGCGCACCATCTCCTATATCGCCGATATCGGAAACATTGTAGTACTGATGGCGAGACGTCGAATGTCACGTACGGCTTCCCAAGACTGCATTGAAACCACGCCCGGGGCATCGGAGGCCAAGAAGCAGTACAAGATGATATGCCACGTCTTTGAGTCGGAGGATGTAAGTGTCTTAAAACTCATCTGCACTTAACAGTGATTTTCACGGAAATGCTTTTTATACGTTATCATTTGTTTTTTTAACCCAGTCAGGTTCTTTAACAAAGCTTTGAATATGTTTACAGTACAGTGGAACCTCGGTTCTCGACCATAATCCGTTCCAGAACCCTGTTCGAAAACCGATTTGTTCGATCACCGAAATCGTTTTTCCCATTAAAAGTAATGTAAATCGTTTTAATCCGTTCCAACAGCCTGAATGTTTACCTTGAATGTTTAACGTAAACATAAAGCTAACCCAGGCTAATCGTACGTTCGCGTTATCGTAATCTTCCGTACGAAAGATTCCCCTAACATGAACGTGTAAAAATGAAAAAAATCCGTTCCAACATCCTCAATGTTGGGCTCCGTTCCAACACCCTGAATGTTTGATGTAAACTTAAAGCTAACCCAGGCTAATCGTACGTTCGCGTTATCGTAATCTTATGAATAGGATTTCTTACCTTTGTGGTGGTCAGCAGAAGCACCTCCTTCATATTTGGCTATTATTTCTTTTTTAAATGCAATAGTTGTACGTACTACTTTTCTTTTTTCACCTGTAGCAACTTTGCTGCTTGCACTGACTTTCTTCGGAGGCATAATAAGGGGCTAAAACACCCGTACGCCGCTCAGCATCGCACCCTAGCGTACGCACTCACGCATCACCGGCGTTCGAACTCCGATTTTTTTGACCGAACAGCGAAGCAAGAATTTCTCGAAATTTTTGGTCGGACACCGATTTGTTCGAACTGAGAGGCGTTCGAAAACCGAGGTTCCACTGTACTTTAAAGATCCTTTTTTTCAGTTATTATTCACATATGTATTGATAGAATAGAATTGAATAGAATAGAACTTCATTGTCATTGTTACAGAATGGGTTAACATATTGTGACAACGAAATTCGGCATGACACTCCAGTTTCACACATTCACAGTGAGGTAAAGAAACCAAGAAGATAAGGAACAGAGAAGATAAGGTTATAAAACAAGGAGGTTAACTTTAACTTTAAATTCAACTTTAAATTTAACGTTTTAACTTTAAGTTGATTAACTGTAGCTTGCATTAGTTTGTACAGGGTTGTCCTCTGAAACGTCACTGCCCCCTACGGGCCACGCCCAAGAAGACAGTTCCATGCTACACCTAAACTGGGTATTATGAAACGAGTATAAGTGCGATGATTATGTGTCAAGTCAAGTCAGATTTATTTGTACAACCTTGAATCACAAAATGTCTTAAAGGACTGCACAGGTTACAATGAAACCATCCCCTGATCTTAAACCAACATGCAAGAAAGGAAAAACTCAAAAACTCAATCGGATTACTTATGGACATTTATTAACGGCCACGCAAAATATTAAGGTAGCATTTCCCAGTATTAAATTGTCATTGGAAGAACTTACTGCAACTGAAAATGTAAGTCACATACTACAGTCCTTTTTAGCAACATCTATATTAGGATATAATAGATCAATGCGATTGATTTCCTTATTTTCTGTCATGCAGAGGACGGCAAGATTTTCTGTACCGCGAGCAGTTTTAATGTCTGAATATATTCTCGCAGCTCTCATCATCAAAATGATCAATAACAAATATAAAGCATAATAATATTAATAATAATTACATTAACAATTAATAATAATAATAAACCCTATTCGAACATAGGGCAGCACGGCGGCGCAGTGGTTAGCGCGTGTGCGGCACAGTTCTAAGGTCTTGGGAACCTCCTGTGTGGGTTCAAATCCAGCTACCGGACCCACTGTGCGGAGTTTGTATGTTCTCCCCGTGCTTGCGTGGGTTTCCTCCGAGAACTCCGGTTTCCTCCCACATTCCAAAGACATGCGTTTCAGGTGAATTGGCCGGTCCAAATTGTCCCTAGGTGTGAATGAGCGAGCGAGTCTTCTGTCCCTGTGTGCCCTGCGATTGGCTGGCAACCAGTTCAGGGTGTCCCCTGCCCACTGCCCGATGATTGCTGGGATGGGCTCCAGGACCCCGCGACCCTACTGAGAATAAGCGGTGCAGCCAATGAGATGGGTGATGAGATTCCAACATGTAATCACTAGACCCTATAGGGTATAGATGATAAAGGAAAAGGTATTAGATTTGATCTCATCATCACATTATTTCTACTCACGGTACCACATCGTACAATTCGGTTTTGGCTGAACTCTTTCCCACAATGCCCCTTTAAATTGTTGTTCCATGTGTCATCAGGTAAAAATAGTACTATCATGAGATGAAATCAAACGCCTTTTCCTTTTTCATCCATATTCCTAGTAGCATAGTTGTTAGGACTTTGAGCTCTCGCTGCCGCGATCTGGGTTTGCAAATACGGTAAGCGGTAATTGTCGAATGATGAATCATTACCTGATTTTGATAATATTCTACTTTGGAACGTGCACTGAAATTTGAGGGGATTTTCGTGGGAAAATATGCATGTTAACACAAACAGACAGAGACCAACCGACCAGGGATGCTGTGTGTTTGTGGAAAATTGAGATGCCCGAAAACTGTGTTGACAGAAATTTTTAGTTAACAAAGTCAACTACCAAAAATATGGTTGAGTACGTACTACTCCTATGGGAATCAATTTCTTTTAGGCAGCTTCCTCCTAGAAATTTTATTCTGAATGAAAACAATCTCACGAAAAAAAGGGCACTAATTTGAGATGCTCTGTTCTGTTGCTCTGTTGCTACGTTAATGTAGCAACTAACTCAAAAACATCAACAAGCATCTTTCTATCGTATCATCCCTGTGGATCACACTCCAGACATAAACAATATTGAATCAAATTTTAATCTGTTTATATAAACTGAATTATTAAATCCGACCAATTTTTCATCTGACCTTATCATCTCCGTTATACTGAGTTGTATATTCCATGCCGTTCAAGTCATTTGCTATGAAAGAAATAGTTGGAAGGCAATGTTCTTTAATCCAGACCTGCTAAAACAAGCTTGCCTAGGAAGATTGTGTAGGGTATAGCAATTTAAGCCGGCATCTGTGCCGGTCACTAAAAGGTTGTCTCATCTGGGTGATAGGAATGAAAGGTCAGCCGTGAGTCATATTGGAAGAATTCAATCTCCGGTTCAGGATCCCACACTTATTGTTCTCCATTGCAGTGCGCTGCTTTTGCTCACAGATCACATACTCATAAACAATGTTCCCTGTAATTTTCAATGGGTCTGAGCGTTCACACAAAGTCAGTGAGCAACGCTTGAAACAACAGTGAGCAACCGTAATCCCAAGTGTGGCAAGATAATTAATTATCAAACATGTCCAAAACTGGACATCAAGTGACGTTTTGCTGAGTTTCCGGCAATGCAAAATTATTTTTCTCTTTTGAAGGAATTGACTCATGTACTATTGCCTACAAACGTCGTTTGTTCTTACAATTCTTTCACAAGATATCCATTTCTTTTTATTTCCTGATATATTTTGTCGCATAATATTAACATTTTGGGGGCTTATTTAGTCTGTTGCACGATACAGAACTGTATGTAATCACATTTTTTAGTGGAAGTACAATGTTGGCAACAAGATTTACTTGATATAATTGAAAATTATTTGAATGCAACACAAACTTTTTCTTATTTTTCCCTTTTTTTTTTTATTCCTTTAAAAAATCTCACTGTGTTTATTTTTTCCTAGCTGTTACTTTTTTTCTTTTTGTTCTCTATTTACTTTTTTCCTTTGTTTCTTTCTTTTCTTTTTTTCTGGCTTTTTTCTAAAATGTTCCTTCTTTTTTCTCTTCCTTTTGTTTCTTTTTTTCTCAGCTTTTCACTACTTTTTCATTTTGGTATTTTTTCTCTTTTTTGTTCTATTCCCTCCTTCCTTTAAGTCATTTTGTGCATAATTTTACATAATATTTGGTCATGTTGGGATTAAAGAAGCAAAAACAACCTGAAGAGCCGTTTAGGACCCGAAAGAGCCGGTTCCTTCCAGTGAGCCGAGCCGAAGAAGCCGGTACTCGAAAAACTCTACTCACTCTACTCAACTTCGTTCTACTTCGACATTGACTTCAAAATACCGTATTTAGAACACAGTGTCAGGGAAACCCGTGTATTTTTACCTTCATGCACTGTAACTTCGACTTAATTCGCTTCTTCATTAGCAATTTCGAGCCCTCATTTTTGTGAGCTGGCTAGTTTTTCTTGTACGCTGAGAATGTGCAGGCAGTGCGCGATTGCGCACGCGTGCAGCTTAAAGGGAACATTGCTCGTAAAAAACCACAACACGTTCATTATCAGGTCTACTGACATGGTCACTGTGAAATTGTGATTTGCTCATATTAGGTTGTGCTTTATAACTGTTGGCAAGCTTTTCTGTAGTGCGGGATTGTTCATTGTCTGACCATATTTTCATGGTCCGGCCCAAGGGCGGCCTTAAACTTCTTTGTTCACGGTCACGGTTCACAGATCACCTCGCCGCCGGGTCTGCGAGGCACCACTGAACATGAAACTCTTGACAGCATTCTCCACTGCTGACGGTTCCTGAACTGTTTTAGGGTTGTGGCAAAGATGGCACCAGTCCATTCCTTATTGTTGTCGCCCCAGGTTTTTTTTCGGTCCTTCTCTCCCTTTGCCCCCTTGGACTGTGCCCTGGAGAATAATTTGGACAGTCCTGATGTACTTGTGACATGACCATACCACTGAAACATCCGTCTGCGCACAGTTGACAACAGTACTTCGTAGGGTCCAATGTTCCTCTGATGCTGTTGTGCACTGTTTCGTTTGTCACATGGGTTAAGTAGATAGATAGATAGATAGATAGATAGATAGATAGATAGATAGATAGATAGATAGATAGATAGATAGATAGATAGATAGATAGATAGATAGATAGATAGATAGATAGATAGATAGATAGATAGATAGATAGATAGATAGATAGATAGATAGATAGATAGATAGATAGATAGATAGATAGATAGATAGATAGATAGATAGATAGATAGATAGATAGATAGATAGATAGATAGATAGATACTTTATTCATCCCCGAAGCGAAATTCACACTTCCAGCTGTCTCCCTTGTTGTTTATTAGTAGATTAAGAGAATGCCCTCGGGGTTCTTTGTTGTAGTTTAGCCACAGTGGAGTGGATGACGTCACACGCTAGTCCAAAAGTTCGACGTCCCTGCAGCAGATGGTAAACTTTGTGCCCAGAGATACACCACCTCGTGTTAGCGAGTCCACCTCCTCTCCGCTTCCCACAGGCTTTCGTGTCTCTGTCTAACAGCACTGAAGCCGGGTAGCTCCGGATATCAGCTCCAATCCGGGTAGCTCCGGGTGGCTTCACGTTAGCGTCTGAGATGCTAGACGTGAGCCACGTTTCTGTAAAACACAGCAAACTGCTTACGGACGGTACCGAAGACTTATAATGCCGCTCGCCGCTTAGCTAGCTCCGGCTCTCCATCCACGATAGGGCCCCCTCATCACGCCGGCACGAGAATTCTTCAGGGCAAGGAGGAGATTTCTCGAATAAACGCATTTTTGTGCATTAAAACCCATGTCCATAGGATATAAAGTAATCCAAAGTGTAGAAAAACACCGAAGATAGAAGCAGACAATAAAAACAATAAATCACAAAAAGTGCGAGATAACAGGGAGCTGCTGGAAAGGCTGGCGCTAGCGGCGGCGCCGCTTTGTAGCTGATGCCTTTGAGTTTCCTGTAGCATGGCATCTCCAAGGCCTGTATTTTCTTTTCCAGTTTTGCTGTGAAAGTCGCAAGTGTAGAAGTAGATGTTTGCACTTTTTCTAAAACAATAATAATGTTAATAATAACAACAACAAAAACATTCATCGCTGGTGTGCTGAACCCATCCCAGCCATATTTTGGGGATCAAAACAGAGTGCATGAGGACACGGGAAGAACATGCAATTTCCACACAAGAAGGTCGGTAGCTGGAGTTGAAATCGGAACCAACTGTGAGGCGGATGTTCTAGTAGCAACCCACTCTGGTGGCTATTGCAACATTTAAAGGAAAATGTCACGTCGATCTGTGTGCCGAGTGTTTGAAAATACAAAGGTAGCAAATGAACTAACCCCGCAGAAGACTCGTTGCTGTTTTTTCTATGGCCGCAAGTCTTTTTATGTTCTAGCATGATGCAGTTGACCATTTTTTACGCTGATTGGCTATCAGCGCAAAAGTTTGGTTTGATTCTTCCTTCAATGTATCTTCCAACGTTACAGTAGCAACAGCTAACTCCGCCCACGTGTGCGAACCACGGTGATTTTCATTCAAACGTACCACCTCAAAGCCTCAGTTCAGTCTGAAACGCGGCAGTGTCAGTAAAAAGAAATATGTAAAAAAATATTAAAGTCATCTTTCTTTCTGTGGGACCAAACAACTCAAGTCCTGATACCCTATGGCAGGGGTGTCAAACTCATTTTAACTCGAGGGCCACACGATAGAACAAACATTCTGTCGGGGGCCGGACTAGTAGATTAAAGAGAAAGAAAAAGAAATAGAGAAATGAGAGAAAGAGGGAGGGAAAAGGAGAGAGGGCAGGACTAATAAAGAAAAACAGAGAGAGAGAGAGAGAGAGAGAGAGCGTAAGAAACAAAACATAAAAAGTCATGATAGAGGGGGGAAAAGGGAGAGGAAGAAAGAAATCCTAAGAGAAATAGAAAGACGGAAGGAGAGAAAAGAGAAAAGAAAGCGCAAAGGGTATGAAGAGAGAGAGACAAAAAAGAGAGAAAAGGAAAAAAGGAAGTTAGAGCAAAAGAGGTTAAAAGACACACAGGGAGAAAGAGACAAAGAGCAACAAAGGAAGAGAAAAAGAGACACAGAGAGTGAAAGAGACAAAGACAGAGTGGGAGAAAAGGGGTGGAAAAGAGAGAGAGAGAGAGAAAGAGAGAGAGAGAGAGAGATAAATACAAATACACTGTCTTTGTGAGAGGCACCTGGTTTTGGCAACATCAAGTTGACATATTTCAACCTGCAGCTTGTTTTTCTCTTGCGCTTCTCTGAGTGTTGTCTCGCGGGCCGGATTCGATCCCCTAGCCGGCCTGATCTGGCCCGCGGGCCGCCTGTTTGACACCTGTGCCCTATGGTTACCGACTACTGCTTCATAACAATACAATATTTTTATTTTGTCTTCTTGTTCCTTTCACCACAGGACGTATTTTACTGTTTGACTTCATGCGCTTGTGTTTGGGATTCAGGCCCAGCTCATTGCCCAGTCCATTGGTCAGGCCTTCAGTGTGGCTTATCAGGAGTTCCTGAGAGCCAATGGAATTAACCCAGAGGACCTGAGTCAAAAGGAATACAGTGACATCATCAACACACAGGAGATGTACAACGACGATCTCATTCACTTTTCCAACTCCGAAAACTGCAAAGAGGTGAGTAGCATTTGAAAAAAAATCTTATTGATACTCTGCTCCTCAACCTGACTAAATACTTAGTTAAAGTAAAAGTAAAAACTTCAAAATAACTGATGCTTATCCATGAATTGACAATTGTCCGGCTAAAATAGTTCAAAGCATGGCAACATTTTTCTTATTTTTCCAAGTCATGGTAATTCCTTAACTCGTGATTTTTTTCGAATTATTACGAAAGATTACAATCAGTGATGCATTTTTTTGCTTCATGTAAAAATACTCTTTGCAGAAATCGTCATGAACCGGATCAGGACCCAAACGCGTGACAATCTCACACAAGCTTTTTATTTGACGGGAAATGGGGAGTCATGCATGATAGGCAGCGCCCCGGCGTGGAAAGACAGGAAGCCAGAGACCGACGAGATCGATACCAATTGCCCGAGTTGATATCGGACAGATGGGGTCGATACCGGACAGGACAGACAGGATAGATAATGAATCAGGAAATCAAAAATAAACAGGAGAAACTAAACAGGAACGAAAACTGGAGAAAATCATAACCAGGACAAAAATACACGGACACAAAACTGGAAACTGAAATTAAACAGAACAAAATGAACGGGAACAATCCCGGACAGGAAATGCCAACAGGAACAGGAACAGGACCGCGTCGAAACCCACGTCTTACGGGGCAGAGGTTTGTTGACGGTTTGTGACAGCGCTCAGCTTAAAATAGACAGAAAGCCAATCTGTTAAGGAGCCGATGATGGCGCCTCAAGGGTGGGGCCAATTGGGCGCCATGGCATCCGTGACAGAAATTGCCACAAGGCTGATTCGTTTGTAGCATGTGCATGCTAGTTTGTAGCAATTTGATTTGTTTGTCAACCAGCTCAGTAGCCTAGATGGTAGGGCGCCCGCTTTGAGACTGGGAGGTCGCTGGTTCGCGCCTCGGCCGAGTCATACCTAAGACTTATAACATTGGTAAAATGGCGGCGCCCTCTGTTGGCTGCAGCTGCATCGGCTCGCTACAACGGGTCAGGTGTATCGACATTTCGTTCTGTGTACATTGTTACAAAGAATGACAATACAAAGGAAATTATTATTATTATTATTAATATTCTGTTTTCATAATTATTGTTACCATTGTTAAGACGTGTTCCATAAGGCTTGACAAACAATGGGCGAAATGATAACACAACCAGGGGAACATCAATGAAATGAAGTTAACACACAATTTGAATTCATTCACTATGTATTCATTGACAAAATATAGTCAACATCACATGATTTGGATATTTTAGGCCAGCAGAAAAGCCTTTCAGACTCTGATGGCTCACCACTGGATGGGTTCCAGAACCCTGCAATCCCAGTGAGGTTCAGAAATGAAATGAATGCTGAATTGCATCCAAAAACACCGTACCTACTATGATAAATGGGGTTAAAAACAACCCACTTTGAGGCTTTTTTTTCTACAAAGGCACCAGGATGACTTATCCAGATGATGGAAAGAATGAAAGGGTCCATTTATCATGAGACTGTGAGTGAAACAAGAGCTCTGAAGATGAAATGTGACTGGGTCTCTGAGCATTTCAATGATCCCAAATGCACTGTCCCGGCAACAAAGGATTGGCTTCATAAGAAGGGTTTTAAGGTCCTGGAGTGGTCTAGCCAGTCTCCAGGTCTCAACCCTATAGAAAATGTTTGGAAAGAGTTGAAATTTGCCATAGGACAACCCCAAAAACATCAATGCACAGCAGAATGGACCAAAATACTGTACCAGCAACAGATTGTGAAAAATTTGTGAATGAGTTCACGGATTTTAAAGCAGGGGTGTCAGACTCAACTGCACAGAGGGCCAAAACTCAAACTACACCTTTGGTCAAGGGCCAAACAGGATAAATATTTTTTGAATACACCAAAACTTGACTTTTCTTTCAACAAATATCAATTTAAAACAGACAAGACTATTATTCCAGAATAAATACATTCAAACATGAAATATCTTAAAAAACTTAACAACACATAAAAATATCTCTTGTCAAAACTACACAAATTCAAAATGTGAAAAAAACACCAGAAATATCAGGGATGTGATTTTTCCGACTATAGTCGGAATTCCGACTTTTTCACTTTCACTTTTTCACTTGCGTAGCAAACAAATTCAAAATCCGACTGTCTCACGCTTACCTTTATTGCTCTGGCGCACCCTGGCGGCCGTTAGAAAAATTGGCCGCATTGTTGCACAAGCTGCAGGGACTGAACTGCATTTGAACTGACCTTGCAGTATTTACAAAAAAATCAGTTATGTGGGCAAATTATTTTGTTATTTAAATCTTCTAAAGATTTTACTTAAATGATAAATTCAAGCATGGTTTTGGACAAGTAAATTGCTTAAAACCCAGGAGCTTTGGGGGGGGGGGTCGCCCCCCTGCGCCCCCTCACCGGGCTACGCCCTGGACCCCCTGGGGGGGCTGCGGCCCCCAAACCCCCAGCTAGGTTTCAGACTTTTTCTCCTCACGTCAATCACATCCCTGAAATATAGTCACTTTTCATTTTTCATATTCTTTAATTCTTCAATTTTCTGTATCTTCTGTTCTGCATTTGGGTTTTTCAGCTTACTCTAATGTTTTGTCTTGTAATGCTGTTTTGCATTGTTTTACATTATGGGAAGAAAGAAAGGAAGAAAGAAAGAAAGAAAGAAAGAAAGAAAGAAAGAAAGAAAGAAAGAAAGAAAGAAAGAAAGAAAGAAAGAAAGAAAGAAAGAAAGAAAGAAAGAAAGAAAGAAAGAAAGAAAGAAAGAAAGAAAAAAAGAAAGAAAGAAAGAAAGAAGACAAGTAGGAAGGAGGCTAAATTGGTTAAACACAGGCAAAAAATAAGAAGAACAAGAAAATCACAATGACACAGCACCGTGGGTGGGTTATTTTTGTCAGTAGAAAGAAGAAAAGGACACACTCTGAGTCAGAAATTTAGGTTTTTGATAGCCCTTTCCATCGGAGATGCCCGCTTCTAGGGTTGAATCAGGGAGAAATTACGCTCCTCTTTCAGAAGGCTGATTTATTGGAAAACACCAGAAGGAAACTACACATCTGATGGGTTTATACAAACACAGGAAATCAATCTGATTTAGACAGTAATCACATATTTAAATGCAGTGTATAATGTTGGTCGCTAGATGGCATGCGAGTATAATAAATGAGAAATAAAGATAGTGAAACTTTACAACACAATGTGTCTCTGAAATTTCAGGGAGGCATTCTCCCGAGCAGACTTGGAACGTGGGAGGCGAACTCTCCCAAAACCGAAACTTTGTAAACACAATGCGTCTCTGTAAGAAGAAAGGAATGTGGGAGGCGAAGCCATCTTTTGACCTTGGAGGTGCTTACCTCGGAACACCAAGTGGAATCGTAAACCCACACACTTATTGAGTATGCTTTACAAATAAAAGATAGAAACGTAAAAAAGTAAGAGTATATAAAAGTTCAAGAGTATAAAAGGCACATTTAAAGCAAACTTTTCGTTATTGTTTTTATAAAAGGTCCTTAGGCTCCTCAGCTTGTCTTCACGGGTTGGAGACCCCTTAATTCAAAAAAGGAGGGTTTACTGAATTGATTTGACTCATAGGCAAAAATAAATGCACGATCATATAAACGAACCTTTTTTTCCAATAATTGTAAGTCAATGATTTTGTGTTAATTTTAAGTGAGGCTGACCAAGAGGGAGCTGACATGATTGTCTGGCATCTTGCTGATAAGGTCACTCCCTAATAGAATGTGAAGTGAAATGGTCGGGTTTGGTCACTTTGAATGTTGGTAGTTTGTATTCTTCCATGTGCTCTGTGGCACTCGTTTGCACCATACCACAGGTGTCAAACAGGCGGCCCGCGGGCCGGATCAGGCCCGCTAAGGGATTGAATCCGGCCCGCGAGACAACAATCAGAGAAGCGTAAGAGAAAAATAAGCTGCAGGTTGAAATGTGTCAACTTGATGTTGCCAAGGAAAGGTACCTCGAACAAAGACAATGCACTTGTATTTCTTTCTTTCTTTCTCTCTCTCTCTCTCTCTTTCTCTCTCTCTCTCGCTCTCTTTCTCTCTCTCTCTCTCTCTCCCTCTTTTGTACCCTTTTTTTCCACCCCTTTTCACTCTCTGTCTCTCTTTCACTCTCTGTGTCTCTCTTTTTCTCTTCCTTTGTTGCTCTTTGTCTCTATCTCTCTCTGTGTCTTTTTAACTTCTTTTGCTCTAACTTCCTTTTTTCCTTTTCTCTCTCTTCCTACCCTTTGCGCTTTCTTTTCTCTTTTCTCTCCTTCTGTCCTTCTATTTCTCTTTGGATTTCTTTCTTCCGCTCCCTTTCTTTCCCCCTCTCTCACGACTTCTCTTTTTATCTCTTTTGTTTCTCACGCTCTCTCCCTCTCTGTCTTTCTTTGTCCTGCCCTCTCTCCTTTTCCCTTCCTCGTTCTTTTATTTTTTTCTCTCTCTTTTTCTTTCTCTTTAATCTACTAGTCCGGCCCCCGACAGAATATTTGTTCTATCGTGTGGCCCCCCGAGTTAAAATGAGTTTGACACCCCTGCACTATACAATACAGTGACATTTAGTGTTCAAATATGACATAGTGGTCTTTTTAATTATTCCAAGAACAATAAAGTTTATGGCCCTCTTGTCTCCGCCCCACAGCTGCAGCTGGAGAAAAGCAAAGGCGAGATCCTGGGGGTGGTGATCGTGGAGTCGGGCTGGGGCTCCATCCTGCCCACCGTCATTTTGGCAAACATGATGAACGGGGGTCCCGCCGCACGTTCGGGCAAACTCAGCATCGGAGACCAGATCATGTCCATCAACAACACCAGCCTCGTCGGGCTGCCACTCGCCACCTGTCAGGGAATCATCAAGGTATACCGTTTTTTCCTGCATTATAAGGTGCACGTAAAATCTTCACTCCAAAATACAGTGGAACCTCGCTAGTTCGGGGTTCCACTTTTGCGGGTTCAGAGCTTCGCGGGTCTAAAAAATAGACCTTACCTTCTCAATAAAAGCATTTATTGACTTAACGCCATTGAGCGTGAGCTTATGTCAACTGAGGACACGGTGTGGACACTCTTATTGTGGAGGGGAGGGGGAGGCCCTGACACAATGCTTGGTCATTGCCGCTTCGCTCACCCCCCCTCCTTCAACTCCTCCCACCTCACCCCCTTCTTATGTGGCGCTCAGTTTATCAAGGAGGGAACTCTGCGACGCGACGTAAGTATATTCTCTTCTGTCACATTTCATCTCAAGTTTGATTTTATTTTACCAAAAGCGAGCGGTTGTTTGTACTACCTAAACACGGCTAATTGTGTGTGGTTTCGTGTATTTGAAGAAAAAGCCGTTCGATGCCGCTAGCTAAAGTATGTTGTTATTGTCAGAAGGTAGCTCTTTCACTTTTGTTTCCCAAAACGCTTCACAAACACTCATCAAATATCACATTTTCACTGTTTTTATTTTCAATAGGTAACCGGTAGTGTTAACGAGCGAAATAAACTGTAATGGGTGCATGTGGTTGAGAGCGGTTAAAACAATCATACTGAATGGTTCGTAGTGGTTTCGCCGCAGTCCTATTCCGTGTACATACAACATTTTTTTTTTTGTTATAACATGAATTTCACTCTCTCTTTCTCTCTACCCGTATTCTACATCGTGTACTGTATCCAGGGGGTGTATACTGTATACCTGTATACGTTTTTTTAAGCATTTTTGAAGGGGCGCCGCTACTTCGCGGATTTTCAGTTTTCGCGGGTGGTCTTGGTCCCCATTAACCGCGAAAACAGAGGGATTACTGTATAGTCTTTTGTCACATATTTTCCAGACAAAAGGTGCACCAAACTATAAGGGGTATACAAATGAGATGACAGTAAGAGCTAGCTAGTTTATTCGTGCGTAACCGTGGCTCTTTATACAACTATGGTATATACAATAGAATAGAATAGAATAGAATATGCCTTTATTGTCATTGTTACAACATGGGATATATTGTAACAACGAAATTGGACGACTCCAGTTCCACATTTTACAGTGAGGATAAGGAACAAAGAGATAAAGGAACAAAGAACATGTTTAACTGTCTTTGTTGTAAATAGGCTCTGCTTCCTCCGGAGGGGAGGTGATGAGGGGGGTGAGGGACAAACAGAAATGGTGGTTCCAACTGTATGTTTGATCTAATAGTACACACAGTCCAGTGTTTTTTCCCGAATTGCTCAGTACATGTATTGAATGGATTTAGGAAGTACAGTCCATAAACATGCCCGATTAAAGTCGCCGGCGACGATAAAAGCTCCGTTGGGGTGTGGGCGCTGCTTTTTATTGATAGCAGCGGGCAGGAGATTTAGCGCTATGCTAACGTTAGCATCCGGTGAAACGTTAAGCACAATGACCACAGTTAGCTCTCCCGGTAGATAGAAGTGTCTGCACGATACTGCTAGAAACTCCATATCGAGTGAGCAGTGTGTGTCAATGATTTGGCTGTTATTGTAGCGCGTAGTCTCCGACCCCTGTTTTTACCGGAGTCTCCGTCTCGTTCGTGCTGGTGAAGCGTGCGTCCTGCTAGTTGTAATGCGGCGTCGGGAAAGCCAAGACTCCGTGATGACAAAAATACTCCAATTCCGGACGTTGTTGGTGGCGATCCGCAGCTCAAATTCACTCATTGTGGACGATGGATCTGGCGTTGATTAGAAACATGCTTGGGAGCGCTGGCCTGTGTGGTCGCCTTCTTAGCCCAGACCCGACTGGCAGCCTTTTTCTTTTGCTCCGTCGTCGTCGGCAGGCAGATCACCCAGGGAGATCCGGTGGTCTCTGTATATCCCTCGGGATGTTGTGGATAGTTATTGTATATGCGAAGGGAGTCGAAGGGAAAATATGAGGGATAAGGGGACACTGAAAAACAAAAGACGAACTGGAGCCCGTGAAGCCGCTGCGTTTGCACGCGCCGCCATCTTGGACTGCTCCCCTACATACGAACATTTTTCTTTCGGGATGCCGCAAAATATCCGGACATTGCTCTAAGTTAGATTTTGTATTTTGCACCTTTTTCTGAGTACAGGACAGTACTGTAGTGCTTCTATCCGCCGCTACTGGCATGTGGTGCTGTGAGAGCTCACCCAGCATCTACCCGGAAGAGAAAAAATCCGCTTCCTCTTCCTAGTTCATGTGTAAACATTCTATACTGTATCTCCAGCGCACTAAAAACATTTGTATTGTTTAATAAATCCCCACAGTCTTAATGATATGAGGCTGCAGGTTAGGCGAAGGCACTACGGAGATGGCTGTGGTCAAATTTGCAATAAAAGCATAAGTTCTTATTCCTTCAATTGAAAAAATGTTTGGAGATGATGAACCTATTTCCCAAGATAACAATGCATCATGCCACAGCAAAAACTGTAAAAGCCTTCCTTGGAGAAAGACAAATCCAGACAATGTAATCCCCTTGCTAATAGCCTAGATTTCAACCTTGAAAACCTGTGGTCGAAATTGAAAACAACTAGCCAAATCAAGGCTCCAACCTGTGAAGATGATCTGGCAACTGTAATCAAAGAGAGTTGGCACCAGAAGAATACTGTTTGTCACCCAACAAGTCCATGCCTCAGAGACTGCAAGCTGTCATAAAAGCTAAAGGTGGTGCAGCTAAATGCTAGTGATATGTTTTGATTGGTATTTCTTTGTCTGTTTTTCATGATTCCATATATTTTTCCTCAGAATGAAATGATTCCATATTTTTCCCTCAGCTTTGTCTTTAAAAGTAGCATAATAAATCAAAGCGGCGCTGATCCTTTTTGTGATTTATTGTTTTAAGTGTCTGCTTCTATCTTTTTCGTCCCATTTCACAACTACACTTTGGATTACTTTCTATCCTATGGACATGGGTTTTAATGCACAAAAATGCGTTTATTCGAGGAATCAACTCCTCACCCTGAAGAATTCTCGTGCCGGCGTGATGAAGGGGCCTATCGTGGATGCAGAGCCGGAGCTAGCTAAGCGGCTAATGGCCTTATAAGTCTTTAGTACCGTCCGTAATCATGGTAAATGTGAACTCCCTACCAAATAAGACCGACAAACTGGCTGTGCTGGTGAAAAACATCAAAGCGTACAGGGAGTGCAGTTTGCTGTGTTTTACGGAAACGTGGCACACGTCTAGCATCCCGGACGCTAACGTGGAGCTACCCGGAGCTACCTGGCTTTAGCCCTGTTAGACAGTGACACGAAAACCTGCGGGAAGCGGAGAGGAGGTGGACGTGAACACGAAGTGGAGTAGCCCTGAGCACAAAGATTTCCATCTGCTGCAGGGACATCGAACTTTTGGACTGGCGTGTGACGTCGTCAACTCCGCTGTTGCTCAACTACAACACAGCACCCCGAGGCCATCCTGTTAATCTGTTAATAAACAACCAAAGGATACTGCTGGAAGCGTGAATTTCGCCCTGGGGATGAACAAAGTATCTATGTATCTATCTATCTATCTATCTATCTATCTATCTATCTATCTAGCTATCTAGCTATCTATCTAGCTATCTATCTCTATTTATCTTATCTATCTATTTACTGACCACCACAAATATTTTTTTTATTCATTTCTTTTACTGTTTCTAAATGGCAAGGAGTAGCTCGTTATTACTGTTTTGATGCTTTTAATCTAAGTTTTTTTACAGAATAAAATGTCTGAGTGAGGGCTTGTCCAAGACTGCTGATTCCATACTTTTTGCCAGGGCTTGTAGGTGCTGTCACAAGCCAGAAACAGAGACAGGACCCAATAGCGTTCGTTTTACTCAGTTTAATTGAGAAAGAGACCAGTGCTTGTTTCCGCGATCCGATGATCGTCGGTCACGGGTAGCTGATGGCAGGAACGCGGAAGTGGCACTTCCGTGTCGAGCGAGGGTAGTCGTAGGCAGCAGGAAAACAGGTCGATGGCTGGGACGGAGGAGCAAGGGCAGTAACGGGTCCAGAAACAGGTCAGCAACAGGTATCAGTCAGGAAACAGGGCAAAACAGGTCGATGGCCGGGACGGAGGAGCAAGGCAGAAACGGGTCCAGAAACAGGTCGGCAACTGGTAACAGGCAGGAGAAAACAGGGCAGGAGAATGTCGGATAGTACAGAGCTTACCTAGCTGAAAGCATAGGTTCGCAGAACGGTCTGACAGCTTCCTCTTGGAAGACGGGGGTTCAAAAAGAGTCAGGGAGCCAATCGGCGACCAGGGTTGTTGGCGCCAACGGGGCAGTCACGGGTACCCTGAA